>NC_051067.1:83657412-83932412 GCF_004664715.2 Peromyscus leucopus | reverse complement strand
GGAGTGCCTGACCTTTTCACAGGGCACCTTAGAAGGGACGAGGGTGCAAATATCAATACGTACACATGCGCATAGTCACACATGCTGTCAGTCTCTGCTTAACACAGGAATGAATGAGTTCTAAAAGGTGCATCATTAGGAATTACAGTGTGGACTTACACAAACTGAGATGTCTGGGCTGTCAGTCTGCCATACACTCTCATGATACAACCTTGTAGGACCAGCATGGTGTACGCAGACCACCACTGACCTAAACATCATTGTGTAGCACATGACTATATCTCTCTCTATATACATATGTATGAGGTGTTACATACGTGCATAATTCTGTATGTATATATGAGGTATCATATATGTAAACATATATAGTGTTGCACATGTGTTGTGTAATTTTATATATTTTGTTTACAGATGTATACATATGCACATATGTGTGTGTAATTTCTGAAAAGGAACCCAAGAAGGTAGAATTGGGGGTGCCCATGACCCAGTGTAATGTATGTGTAAATGTATTATATCAAATATATAAATATATATATAAAATTATTGAGAGTTTATTTATGTGTGATTGTTGAGAATTTCTTGGTTGCCATAGTAAGTTAGTCTCCTAGACATGAGTCTCCTGTTGACTTTGCACTTTGTGTCCATGAAGGAAATCACCCACCAAGAAGGCTGACAAGACTTAAAGCCTGCTGAGGTGGGTGGGGAAGTCTACCTCCAGTGGCGTGAAGACACAAGGTCTGGAAACGGGTATGAACTTGTTTTCAGCCTCGGCACTGCTGCTGAGTAGTGTGGTGGCTCTCTGTGATGGGGTGCTATGTGCTTTAGGGTACCTGGTAGCATGCCAGACCCACCATATGCCAGGGACACAACCTGCTCCATAATCAGCTCTGGTGGGCACAAGCTATAGGCACACAGCGGTTATTGGTTGTCCTCATAGGTTTCTACTAAATAAATACCTGAGTTCTTCAGCCTACTGGACCAGAACAATTGTGTAGAGTCTTAGACATAATTTATACGGTGTTGTGTAGTTGTACATCATTTATAAAGTACACGGTTTAAAAAATAATTCCAGTTTTAGAAATGAGGAAACTAAGAGCCAGTGGAGCAAGGTTCTTACACAGCAGCACTCAGCAAGCTAGACCGTGGGGGTTGCTACCCTGGGGACGAGCTCCCCAACTCCTCCGGCCCGATGTGTGTGAAGATGGAGACGAACACACATTCAAGGCAAGAGGGGAGACACTGTTCCATTGACTAATCAAATGCACATAAAAGCTCTTTCTGAACTATAATTACGTTTGCTCGCTCCTTGGGTTGATTTATTTTTTATTTTAATTGTCAGTCCTGCTCCGCCATGATGCTAATAGAAATGTTATTGCAGCCAATATGCACTAAAATGATGTCTAAAGATTATTAATGAGAGCAATAAGAAGGTGTCTTCATAATAAGTCAGCATTAAAGGAGTAATTCATTTTACCTGATGTAATTGGATTGTAGCGTTTCAATAGCCTGGGACTTCCTCCTAATTGGGATTAGCTGCAGCTTCCTCCTTTTAGGAGAACATTAACTCTTCCTCTTCTACTTTCCAGTTTTTTATGAAGTAATTAAGTGTGAACTGTTGGGCATCTCTGGGAAGGAAGGGAAGGTCTGAGTAGATACAGGGCTGAGAGCGGAAGTGGGAGAGGTATGGATACTCAGGACCGCGGCTGGAAACTGTCCTCTTCTTCCCCCTCCTCCCCCCTCCTCCCTGCCTTCCTCTGACTACTGTCCTTCTCTTCCACTCTCTCCCTCCTCCACTCCTGTCCTCCTCCCGGGCTCACTAGCTTTTGTCTTGTTTCATGAGCACGAGCCTAGAACCATCTTGTCAGAGATAAGATTTAGCCAGCAGTCACCTGGACAATCATCACCTTGCTGTGGAAGAGGAAGGAAACTCCTATCCAGGCCCAACTGGGTACCAGGATGCAGCCCAGCATTCACACCCATGACTTTATGTCATTGTCCCAACACTTATGACAAGGACTTTGCATTGATTTCTGGTAAGGAAATCAGGACAGCGTTGCTACACCCACTTACCCTGCTCTGTCACCCTACTCAGGGAGCCAAAATGCCAAGGCAGATTTTCCAGGTCGTAGAGCTCACAATGTGGGGAAGGATTCTTGGTCTTGAGGAGACAGAGGGTCTTTGTTGAATAGTTGCATGTTAATGTTATCATGTCAGTCTTCTGGAAAAGTTTAAGTAAAAACCTTAAACCCAAGCTTGGAGAAGTAGAAGCAGGAGGACCAGGAGTTCAAGGCCACCTTGGTCTGCATAGTGGGTTTCAGGCCAGCATAGGTTACATGTGACCTTTTTCAAATAACAAACAGAAACCAAAGAAAACAAAAAGAACCATTCAACAAAACAACCACCAAAAAAGTTCGAGTCACCATGAGGTAGCGTGTTGTGTGAAAGCTTATAGTGCGTTGTGTGAAAGCTACATGTCTCCATAATACAGGCATGTGCTGGCTCTTCCTGGAGGTCAGCTGAATGCGACAGAGCCTGGTCTCTTCCACTATCTCCAGGCCCAACAGAAACCAGCACTGCCTGGGTTAAAGAAAAAGGCGGGGCATAAAGAGAAATTATCAGGGCATTCTTGACCAGCGCCAGCTACCCCCCCACCCCCAGTGGAGCCCAAATGTGGGGAACCAATGCCTTGTGCACAGCCATCTTTATATCGGTTCATTTTCTTAGTGCTCCGCCGAAATATCAGACAAGCAAGGGAGGAAGGGAAACTCTTGACTCATAGTTTAAGAGGGATCTAGTCAGTCCACTGGGGCAGGAGAGGCATGGTGACCAGATCTGGAGGCAGCTGGTCACAACATATTTCAGTCAGGGACTAGAGAGTAGACAGGACGTAGGGCCAAACTATATAATCTCACGACAATCCCCAGTGACATCCATGACTCCACAATGGAGCAGGGGAGCTGGCATCAGAGGACCATCCCAATGGGACCATCGTTGCTTCCTGGTTGTCATGGTTACCATCACCATCATCATCTCAATCTGACATCTAATCTTTTTAATTCATCCACTGGCGCTTTGAGGGATTGTCTTGATGTGATTGTCTTTATGGTTTCTATGGAAGCACAGAAATGGCAAGAAAGTTGCCCAAGCTCACACAGCAGTGCCAGGCAGGTGGGCAGTGACCTGAGGTTTAGACAACGGCTTGGAGAAGGGAGACCACGTAACATCCCAGACGGAGAGAAGCATCCCATTACCTAGGTCTAGGATGTGTCACTGTGAATCACCATTACAACACCACCATTCTGGGGGGCTTTGAGAAAAATGTGGCTCCCATTGTCAGATCACCTCTGAACTCTGCCATATTTGGGGGTCTTCGCTTTCTGTGCGAGTTTTATTTACAGTAAGAGGCATGTGCACATACTGAGTGTCTTCCTATTGCAGGTGTAGCCCATAATGCCCTTAGGAATCCCCAGACAGGTCTTTTGTTTGCTAGTGGGTTGCCTGAAGCTGGGGACCCTAGAGACTCTGTGGAGGGGGCTGGTCACCAGAAAGGTCCAGGCAGGATTAGGCCTTGAAGACTTCCTGCCACACCCCAACTTCTGAGGAGGGAAAGGTACTGAAAGTTGAGGTGGTCACAGAGGCACAGGCCATAGCACACGGCATTCAGTAAGTACCTGAGGTGGGGACAGTCTTTTCAGACAGCCTTTAAATGATGGGAGCAGCTCTGTCTCAGGTAGGCAATGTCAGACTCGGGGTGGTGTGGAAGACATCACATCTGGTATCAGCTGGAGAACTGATTGCTTGGTGTGTGTGTGTGTGTGTGTGTGTGTGTGTGTGTGTGTGTGTGTGACCATTAGTCTTGTCAGCTTGACACAATCTAGAATCACCCAGGAAGGGGCTGTTGATGAGAAATTGTCTAGATTAGGTAGGCCTGTGGGTATGCCTGGGAGGGACTTTCTGATTGGGTTAATGGGGGTGGAAGAGCCACCCTAAATGGGGGGCACCGTTTCATGCCTTTCATGGGCTGGGTCCTGGGCTGGTGAGACGTTCACCCTCCATTTCCTGTGGTTCTAGTCTATATTAGAGATGGAATCAAGTTCTGGGGACAGAATCATGGCTAGGGCACATCTGTCTCCTCCCCAACTTGTATATTTAATGGGGCAAGAAGTTCTTGAGACCTCCAGGAAGGATCAGCTGCTGCCAGGGTAGATGCAGGCTCTGCAGAACTGATCTCCAAGACCCCATCAACTAGCTAAGTTCTAGTTTTCATTTGGACCTTGGGCAGCTCAAATGTCACAATCAACCTTGGCTGACCTTGGGCCCTCTGCTCTCACATCTTCACAAGAAGGCTGCCTGGGGCTCCCTGGTGATTTGCTAAAGATCAGGGCCAGAGATGTGACATCCACAGGAGGACGCAGTCCTTAGCTGATTTAGATGGGAGATGATGCTCTAGCTGCTCTGCCCTCAGGTGGGCTCCCTGAGGGACATTCTCCACAGCATCACTGAGGTCTCCAGAGGGTCACAAAGTTTGTGTTCAATTACTTGCTTTCCATATGGGCTTTCCTTTCCTGGTCTCGTTGCTTCATATCTGGCTGGCACTCCCTTGGGTCATCTCCCCCCGTCAGCTGCTTGCACTTGGATTCTTATCTCAGGTCAGTTTTAGAAGCCACAAGAAGCTTTCTATAGCTCACCGAATCCCCTGGCACAGAACCTGTCTGGAGCCCTGCATGTTTGTTTAATATCTAAGTTCCTCCTGGGCTTTGAGTTCCTTGGAGGAGAAACCATAGATCTTGCTCATTAGCAAAACAGTAATATTTAGCACAGCTCTTAGTACATGGAATTTGAAAAGTTTTGTTGAATAGCTGAATGAATGATTGACTGGATAAATGATGTCTTCATAATACTTCAGCTCTCAGAGACAAGTCAACCATACTGTTAATAGAAACACTGATAAAATATTTGTTGATTGACACATTTAATAAGTGAATGAATGAAATGAAATGTACATCACATTCCATATCACCTAGAAAATACAGCAGCCACCTTAATGGAACATTTGTTTCTAATTTAGGGGTTAGCCAAAAGTTTTTGGAAACACTGGATTAGACCACCAGGCTTTGATGCCCTGCAGCCTCTGCCACTGGGGCATTAACTCAGTTCAGTGTGAAAGCAGCCACAGACAATGTGTTAACCAATGGTGTGCTCTGTTTACCCAAGCAAGGGCTGAATGGAGGACCAGGTTACACTCAATATACTGACCTGTGGCCTGGAGGTAGGTATCATTGTCCTCATGGAGGGTCCGTGTCTTGTTCCCCTGAAATGGACTTCCTTCTGAAAGCTGCTTCCCATGCCCTGAAGAACCTGTCTTTGCTCTTCCTTGGTGTCTGTGATGCTCTTCAGAAGGGAGAGTCCTATACAAGGACCTCTGGCTATGGCTTGCCCCTTCCTCCTAAAGATTTTTGTCCTGTGTCCCTCTAGGAAGCCCAACCTCGACCAATGCTCATGCTGTGGATCCTTAGTCTCAGGGCAGGTCACACATGTGATCGGAGCTACAAGTGCATGTGTGGAGGTCAAAGGACAATTTGCAGGATTCAGTTCTACCCTTCCTCCATGTAGGTCCCGAGGATCAAATTCAGGTCTTTAGGAATGGCGGAAAGTGTCTTTCCATGCTGAACCATATCACTGATCTCAACCAGTTGGTTGGGATGTGCGGTAGTCTAAATGAGAATGGCCCCCATAGGCTCACGTATTTGAATGTTTGGTTCCCAGTTGGTGGACCAGTTAAGAAGGATTAGGAGGAATGGCCTTGTTGGAGGAAGTGTGTCACTGGTGGTGGGCTTTGAGGTTTCAAATGCCCATGCCAGGCCGTCTCACTCTCTCTGTGTCTGCCTCTATATTTTGGATAAGGGGTGAGCTCTCAGCTACTGATCCAGTGCCATGCCTGCCTCGCGGCTTTCATGCTTCCCACCATGCTGATCATGGATGGACCCTTTCAAACTGCAAGCAAGCACCCAATTCAATGCTTTCTTTTATATGTTACCTTGGTCATGGTGTCTCTTCACAGCAATAGAACAGTGACTGAGACAGAGAGTCACATTCTGCCTACACACGGTCTGCTGGCCAGGTTTCTCTGGACCTCTTTGGTGCCTTAGCTACCTAGCTCGGGCCTGTCTCTACCCACCTGTCTCATGTACCACTGTGATTCCACTATGTCCAAGGCCCTCATGGGAACTGGGTACTCTGTCCAGGGACCTCTCTTTTCAAAGTGGGAACAGCCATGCTCAAGTTCACCTTTCCCCTCAAACTACCATCTTTGCCGATGGGACTTTCACTCAAAGCATCTGTTTCCTTATTTGGGAAGTCAAACAATAACTATGCTCTCCCCAAAGTTTGCTGTGAGAGTTAATTATTATGCATAAACATGCAGAATACATGCAAACACATTTGCATGTGTTCAACCTTCAACCGATACACCAAGTATCCGGTGCAGTTAGCCTTTAACACAGAGGCCACGGGTGTCTGCATCTGTGGTTTTCTCCTGCCTCTTGCAGTCCCGGGTGGGGAAGGCTGCCACATATCTAATTCCCATGGACCTGCCCCCTCTTTCCATAAATCTGTCTCTTTTTAAGGGGACATTCATTGTCTCTCCTCCTCATGTCACATGGTGGGATGACTGTGACTGGGATTGCTCCCTGAGCACCTATACCAAACAAGGTGATGGTGACTGTTATTCTTTGTTGTCAACTTGACTATGTCTGGAATGAACTACAATCCAGAAGTAGAGGTGCATATTTGTCCTGAGTATGCCAGGCATCAGCCTAGTCAAGGGAACATGGGCATTTAACAAAATAACAAGGCTTCCCTGCAGGAACTCCCTCAGTGCTGGAGACACACCAGAGGAGCCAATTTCAGAGCCTGGTCTCCACAAGCTCTGTGTCCAGAGCATTGCTTTCTCTCTGAGCCTCAATTTCCCCATGTGGAAACCATAATACGACCAGAATCAAGCCTGGGGGCTGAAGAAGACAATGCATGTCAAATACCCATGGCTGGCTGGCCAGCGGTGATAAACCTGCTCGCACAGGCTAACGTGAAGCCTGGGGCGGCCACACACTAATATGAGCAGCCTCCAAAATGCTGTGGGGGCACAGACAAGACAGGTTAGAAAATGCTGAACTGGTGCAAATCGCTTCTGTTACCAGGAAGGAAACTGGAACAGCTGGAATGTCGGCTCTGGGCCTGGAACTGAGGCCACTGCCCCAGGGGACAAAAATCCCAGCCAGGCACAGGGACTGCTGGGGCAGCATCTCTCAGCCCCAAGGACAGAGAGCACAGAGACACCCTGTCTGTCACTCAGCATGTGTCTAAGAAGGAAAACAGGAGTCAGTGACTGGGGTTACCGAGATGCCAATGATGACTCCCCGCCAGACCAAAGCCTGCGCTCTGTCCAAAGGCCACCTGGAAGAGGGGAGTGGTCATAAGCCTGGCCTTGTGGTACTAGAGACTTTGCTCTCTGTTTCCATCTCCTGTGTCTGTGGTGGCCTCTGTCTGCTGCAGACAGGGGGGTTGAGCTCTGGAAGGTCCCTAGGGTTTCTGTCGAGGGAACTATGGAGGAGGGGGGCTGTGTTTGAGCAGGGAGTGCACATAGGCATGGTGCTCCCCAATCTGAGCCCCCGTTGCCTGTCACTGCCACAGCTGGGATGCTGAGGCACAGATTGTCCAACTATTGATCCCCGCCCTCCATAATGAACTGTAACAACAATTCCATTACTCGGGGCCCACCCATTGGCTAAAGATAATATAAAATTAGCCAGCGTGCATGGGGCCTCTCAGGATCGATTTCCCTACTCAGATTACTTGTTACGAAAGAATAGAGCTGTCTCCCCCGTAATTGAACAAGTTAACTCCTTGTCTCATAAAATGTAAGCCCATATTGATTGGCTGTGACCGTGTAGGGTAGGGGTGGGGTTGGAGGATGATCTCCCACCTTCTACTTTCCTTTATGGCCCCAGCATTAAGGGTGGGGCCCCAGGCCCAGGCTGGATCATGTCTGCCTACCTGGACACAGGCAGCTTTGGCTTTACACGGACCCAGTTTGAATCCTGGTTCTGCCAGGTCTAGTCTTGTGACTTTGGAGCAGGTCCCCAGCTCAGAAGAGGTAATGATAATAACTTACCCATACCTGTGATATTATTTAATTATTAATAGTATTTATCATATTACTGTAACTACCTTGTACGTGTTGGGAAGGTCTGGTGAATTAACCCCGGGGTTGGGGTCAGGCATGAAGCCTCTGGCAACAGGAATGGGTAGTTGTGTTATGTAATGTTCATCAGTAGTAGACACCCACCTTAGGAAGTTAAGAAGAGTGTGTGGGTCTTTAAGGAACTGGCCAAGGACACATTCTGAATATCTCTGCACATCTTGCATGCGTGGGCAGAAGCCACAGGCGCCATGATAGGCTGTTTTTAAACGGGAAAGACGAATTGAAGGGGCTCATGTCACCAACCACAGCAGCTCACTAATTACTGCCAGCCACAACCTACCACCTCCCACTGCCATCTGGCAGCCCTAGGGTCTCCCACAGCTTCTACAGACCCGGCCAAGGAGACCACCGTCACCAGGAGAGGGCTCAGGTTTCCTGAGTTCGGGGCCGTGTTTTGCAGACTGCATGTCAGTCAACAGTGGGTAGCTGGCCCTAGGAAGGCTCGCCATGGTCCCTGTTGATATTGGCTGGCCAGGCTAAGGGAAGAAGGGGGCAGAAGGCAGTGGAGAAAATAAGTCAGCCGCTGCTGAGGACTGAAGTCTGGGCTTGTAGTTTATGGGGTGGAAAGCCCGGCCACAAACAACACAGATATAGTTTGTCTTTACAGATGTGTGAGCGGCCGAGGCTCATTAGTGGCTGCTCTACCCACTTGTCAGCTTCTGCGTCGGCTACACAAGTGGGAATTTTTTTGTTGTAATAACCAGGTGCATAATCATACTATCAATGGGTACTCTGTAGGCTACTTACAGAGCCTTCAGGAGCCTTCCCTCTAGATGGTTTTAGAACCAGAACTGGTTGTGTGGAGACGTGCTCTCTGGACTATGTCTCTTCACTAAGACCACACTACTTGACAGAACAACTCGAGGAGGAGGGATTTATTGCAGCTCACGGTTTTAGAGGGTTTGGGCCCTTTGTGCTAGGTGAGGCATGACTGAGTGGCTGAGTGGGTGGAAGTCGGCGGTGTAGTGAAAGGTGTTCACATGACCACAGACCAGGAAGCAGGCAGAGCAAGACCGAAACCCGGGGACGGGCTCTACCTTCCATGATCTGTCTCTAGCATCCTGGTATTCCAGTCAGGCCCCGCCTCCTAAAGGTCCCGTGGCCTTCATAACAGCACCACAAGCTGGACATTGAGTGTTCAAAAGACAAGTCTGTGGCAGTGTTGGGGTGTGTGTTGCAGGGTCCAACTATGACACCACGAAAGGAAAAATGTCTGGCCAGCGCATTGATCCTTGATACATAACACATGTCTCCACTTAGGATAAAGGCCCACGTCCCTGAGTAAGGCCACCAGAGCCTACACGATTTGACCGCAGGCTTCCTAGTTGCAGTCTTGAAAAGGACACACAACCCTGGTCATATTTCAGATTCCATGGCCCTCTTGTCATCTCAGAACAAACCAGGTCTCCCCTCTCTAAATATCAGGTGCCTGTAGGTCTTTTGCAAAGTGTTCTTTTCTGTACCCAGGATCTGCACAGGACACCTCTCCCCTGGCCCTCCATGACCACCCAGATACTGAAGCAGGCACCCTGTTCTCCAGGGTACAGTATCCTGATCTATGATTCAAGCTCAGCAAGGGCAATGATGAGAACTCTAGGCAGTAAGCTCCCAGGGCAGCTTGGTTCTTTTTTACATTCCAACTGTCTTGAGCTTTAGAGAGAAGGAGGGTGCCTGGAGGGGTGAGAAATGGTGGGGAGCAGGAGACTAGGAGATTTGCCCCAAAGGAAAAACCAGAGGCATGTCTTCCCAGACTACTGCTAAAAATCTAAAGAATGGGGAAATTGTGCCCACTTGGCATGGTCACTCAGCTGCCTCATCAGAGCTCACCCAAAGGCATTGTTGCTTCACAAGTGTCTTGAGCTAAATGGGATCTGTTGAGGTTCCTGGCAAAAAAAAAAAAATCACTATCAGCAGCAAAACCCCAAAGAAACAAGTAACAAAGACTAACCAAGTAAAACTAAAGCCAAGCCTGGGACAGTTCAGCTTCTTTCCTAGGAAGCTTCCATCCCACAGTGCCTAGGCTCCAATGTGAGTCTGGGCTCCTCAGTCCTCCGCGGTCTTCTTCGGTTCTCCCCAGTCCTCCCCAGCCCTCCCCAGTCCTCCCCAGCCCTCCCCAGTCCTCCCCAGTCCTCCCAGTCCTCCCCAGTCCTCCCCAGTCCTCCCCAGTCCTCCCCAGTCCTCCCCAGCCCTCCCCAGTCCTCCCCAGCCCTCCCCAGTCCTCCCCAGTCCTCCCCAGTCCTCCCCAGTCCTCCCAGCCTCCCCAGCCCTCCCCAGTCCTCCCCAGCCCTCCCCAGCCCTCCCTAGTCCTCTCCAGCCCTCTCCTTCCCTTACTAGCTCCCACTTCTTATCTTTCCTGTGCTGGAGAGGTGTTCTCAGAGTGTTTATTAGAAAGGGTAACAAATGGAACTAGGAAATGAGGGAGGGAAGGAGGGACTCAGGCAGGGCGAAGAGTCCCCTGCACCCCTTTCTGAGGAGCCCACTGCTCACTCATGGTTGTCCTATGGAACAAATCCAGGTTTCAAGTCTATAGTAGGATATCCCTCTTTTTTAAGTGGAAACTACAGTCAGAAGAATATTAAATTCTTCTTAAATGTACAGATTTACTCTTCTGAAGACTGTTGTTGTGTTGTATATTATTTCCGGCTGTTTTCTGGTTGGCTGAGATTACACTAATACACAATCCACTTGGGATAATATTTCTCATTCTATTTTGTGGCAGACTTTTAATTTGTCATTGTACTGTGAGTATCTCTCCATGTCAGTGAACATGAACTATAAGGAAAAATTTGTAAACACCACACATGAAAAAATTATTTTTCCAACTGTAGGTTGGGAGTCCTCAGAGGATTAAAGATTTTAGTGGATAAAGATCAATATTTAAAAATAAGTAGAATGGGAAGGTACAATATTGAATAGAAGCAACAGCAGAGATTAAAATTTTTATAAAGATTGTATGCCTCTGAGCACTGTATGCATGCTGAATTGTGATACCGGATGTCCTTATGTGAATCCCAATCATAAAGTTTGAAAACTTCTGATGTTCTGTCTGTGAGATTTATTAGAAGTGATTTGTTCATGCTCTTAATGTGGGCATTCTTGCTCGTACACTGAATTTTGCAAATTTTTCTACTTATTTCCTTGGGATTTCTAATGCATAAACATGGATCCCAAGGGTGTGCCCATTTTCAATGTATCTTCTAGAAAGAATAAATTGATGTGTAATATGACTGGTTGGGTTAAGAAGTATACGTCTCTGTCTTCTGATACCATTGGCTCCTATGACCACTGGGTCTGTAACCATTTCATATTGTCTACTTGGAAATTTTAATATGATCTCAGGTACTAGGAAAAGCTAACTTGTGTTGCAGCTAGCTATGGTCCAGACTCCACAAGTCCAGCTCCTGGCCTCCTTCTGTTCTTGTATTCATGGTCTGGAATAAATGCTACTGTTATTTCACTTTGGGAATTCCAGATAAGGAAGCTGAGGCTTAAGAATCACTCTGAACTCTAACAATATTGATTTCCTGTTATGTATGTCTGCAAAAGCAGGTATAAGTCACTTGAGAGAGTCAAGGTGTAGAGAGAAAAGATTTAGTTTGGCATGGTTTGGGAGTCTCAGTCCATGATCAGCTGGCCCTGTTACTCTGGGGCTTTCAATTAAATAGTGGGTACATGGTAGAGCAATACTGCTTGCCTCCTGGCATATGAGAAGGAGAAAGGGAAAGAGACCAGGATTACACCATCTCTTCAAGGGCACTAGCCCCTCCCCTTACCTCCTAAAGATTCCACCTTCTCTCATTCCATCACACTGGAATGCTTGCCTTTGGCATATAGATGCCTGGGAGCCTTCAAGCTGTAAGAAGCCACCTCACTTCCTTTGGCATATAGATGCTTGGGAGCCTTCAAGATTCAAGTTGTAGGGAGCCACCTTGCTTTCTTTTCCATTGCTTGTGATAGACTCTGTGCCTTCGTTTGTAACACATCAGGTACCTAGTGAGAGAGGGGACCTTTCATTGCTTACCTAAGTATGCTAACTAAAGACACACCCAAATACATCCGAACGATCCTTCAAAGTCTTGACACGGGGTCAGCTAGGATTTGGAGTCCACAGTTTGACCTCAAGATTGAAAACCACTACTTCTTAAACTGGGTTATGTGTTCACCAGATATAGTCCTAAGAGATATGTAAAACATCAAATAAACAAGCAGTTTCTTCTAAAAGCCTCAGGATATGTATTTTAACATTAAAACAACCGCTGATACACCACAGAGTGCATGTGTAAAGCTCCAAAAGAAAACTTTAAATAGATTGTCTTGTTGCTGCTGGTTGTATCAGTCAGCAAAGGCTGTGCTGCAGTGACAAACAAGCCCCAAACCACAGTGGCTTAAAGCAACAGATGGCTTCTCTCCGGAGACCGACTGTCTGCTGCCAGAGACCTGGAGCTCATTCTACTTCATCTGGACAGCAGGACCTGGCCAGCACAGCAGCCCCTGCTTGAGTGTGTTGGTTACTGTGGGGAAGAAAAAAAAAGGAACTCCTGAGGGTCTCGTGCCAGCATTGATTGCCTAGCTGGAGGCAACACATCTGATTCCAAGCCGTCCCTTGTCAGTCAGCCATGCCTCACTCAGCACATTGTCCCAGCCCACCACAGGCAGGAAGTGCAAGCACGAAGTGCGAGCTTCTCCCATGCAGGAGGTAGATTGAAACGGGATCTAACGTGTAAAAAGCCACAGATACTGACAGGTGGGCAGCGGCGTTAGGCACATCCATGGCTGCCCAGACTCTGTACAGATCTGCACAGACTCCTGTCCTGTGGTCTTCTGAGGAAAGATGAGATGGCAGCTTCAGAACTTTTCCACACCGTGCTTTCAAAAGAGGCAAGTTTTTTCTTGTTCAGGTAATTGAAGTGTGGTGGCAGAGGAGTATATTCCATAGTGACCGCACTGGGAAGTCCTTCTGAGTTTCTGACCTGTAGTCACAGATTTACCTAAGCTGCATCATGGCTGCTGAGGCCCCAGACAGTAAGAAATAATATCTACTTAAATATTAACAGCTTTATTAAGATGCAGTCCCCATATCACATAATTCATCTACTTAAAATACACAGTTGGGTGATGCGTACTATATTCACGGGCCCAAGGGACCATCATTACAGTCATTTTGGAATATTTTGCCACCTTTGAAGCACTAAAGTTTTTTTAATTGTATGCCCTAGAGCCGACAGCTATAATTCGTGGGTGCTAAGAGTCCCAGCACCCACAGCCTGCTCCGGAGCTGCAACCCCGGTGAGTAGGCACTAACACTGCTGCCTGCCGCTGCTCACTAACGCCGCTGGTCACCAAAGCTGCTGCTCACTAACGCGGAAAGCTTAGGATCATAATCGCTGCCAAGGACCACTGTTGGCGAAAATCCAGAGCAATAAGCCTCCTCCACTTGAGTACCTGAAGCTTTAAGTTACTGGCTTCTGAAGCTTCAGGCACAAGCCTCTGTCCCACAGAGTGTGGCCCTCTAAGTCTCTAGCTGTGCTAATCCAGCTACTTGGCCATGGTACTAAAGGGCTCGGGACAGCTGGCACTTAAAGAGCATCTCCCCGATGTCTCTGTGACTCCTGTCTGGGTCCAGCAGATGGACACAGCCAGGTGATTACTGAGAAGACCATATGTATTTATCTTAGATCACTGTGATAAACACCTTGACCTAAAACAACTTGGGGAGGAAAGTGTCTATCTGGTATGCATGTCCCAATCACAGTTCCCACTGAGAGAAGCCAAGGCAGGCACTCAAGCAGGAACCTGGGGGCAGGAATGGAAGCAGAAGTCATGGAGGGATGCAATATACGGCTTACTCCAAGCCTGCTTTCCTATAGAACCCAGGACCACCTGGCCAGGGGTGACACCACCACAGTGGGCTGGGTCCTCCCACATCAATCATTCATCAAGAAAACGCCTCCTCCTAGACTTGTCTACAGGCCAGTCTGGTGGAGGCATTTCCTCAGTTCATGTTCCTCTTCTCAGATGACCTTAGTTTGTGTCCAGTTGACAAAAAACGAACCAACATACACCATCCCCCAAATCAGAAAGGAAATGCTGGCCATCCTAACACACCATCCCTTTACTCAGAACTCTGTTGTGAAGGGAACATGATGCCCACTCTGTCCAGATGCTGGAGGGCTGTTAGCTTGCAGAGGGGGGTGGAATCTCCATTCGGTGTGTTGTTTCTGACTTGGTTTCACCACATTTTGAGTTATGTTTTCCAAGTGTGAGGGCTATTGGACTCACAGATTATTTTATCTTGTATTAATTAAACCGGGCTTTACAAAAAGGACAAGTGGTGAAGGATGATTTCCCCAAAGAAACCAGTGATTCAAGGCAATAGTAACAGTGCCACCAGGAGTAGAGAAGAGCATGCTGGGCTGTCGCTTCCTCTTCCCACATGGGCTTTGGACAGCTCCATTGTAGAATGAAGCAGTGGCTGCCTCCTGAGAGCTGGAAGAAGCTGGCCCACTGGGCGATCCAAACTGACTTTTCATCTGGGTCTCTATCATTATTGCTCATATCAGCCTCTCTCTAAGAGCACACGGTGAGAGATGGACCATCCCAAGAGGCCCTCATTATTAGAACGACACAAGTATTGCTCATTTCCTCTCCTTGTCATCGTTGAAACAAGAATTACATTTTCTGAATGTGTGTGGATTGCAATGTGCACTTACCATTCATTTACTCAACAAACCGTTGATGTAGAGACCCTGGGATCCAGCAGTTGGCTCAGCCCATTCAGCTAGCTATAAGAAAATACCTAAACCTGGGTAATTTGCAAACATTATACATTGATTCCTCACTGTGGGAAGTCTACAGTCAGTTAACAGCAGATTTGATGGGGTGCAGGCACATAGTAGAAAAGGCAAAGTATCACCCTTGAAGTTCTTTCGTAAGGGCACAAGTCCTATTCCTTGTGGCCCTACATCTTAATATTATATCATTGGGCTTGGGTTCCAACACAGGAATTGTGAACCATAATTCAAATAATAGCAATAATCACAAAGTGGCCTTGTCACCCTCATGGAACATTCTCATGGGAGGAGCTGATGATAAATGTGATAAATAAAGAACAGAGTATAAAGTGTATCATATATTTGGTTTCACGTGTGTGTGTGTGTGTGTGTGTGTGTAAATGTGGTGTGTGTGTGTGTGTGTGAATGTGGTGTACATACATATATATACATGTGTGTATGTTTATGCGTATGTATGTGTATTTGGTGTGTACAGTCATTTTTTTCTCTTTGTAATGGTGTGTGGACATTTGGTAGACATAAGCCTAGACATCAAAACCTTCTCCTACCTGACAGATGACACTTTGAAGGCCATACTTGGGAGGCCCTAACAGGAAACCCAAGCCCAGAGCAACAGTGACTTCATACTCCACTCACTCGGTTCACTGATGCTTCCTGATGTTTGCCCTCCATCACGTGAAGTCCTAGAGAAAAGTCAGGTTCCAAGAAGCCAAACTGAGGTGACTGTGGCTTCATTAGTTATCTATCCATTTGTAACAAAGAATTGTAAAAGAAACTGCATGTTTCCTCACAATTTCTGTGAGTCAAAGATCTGGCCCAGAGAGCTGAGCTCTCCTGAGGTCGCATTGACTGGGCTGGGGTCTCATCTGAGTGCTTCACTGGGAAAGAGTCCACTTCCATGTCCATGTGATGGTTGCCAGCATTCAGTTCCCATGTCCACATGTTTCTGTTGCTCTAGCTGGATGCCTAAAACCAGGTAACGTTTAAAAATTATTTTAGGTTTTTAAATTTCATTTTATGTGTGTGTGTTTCATCTGCATGAACAGTGTACTACATGTGTGCCTGGTACTCCTAGACATGGGAAGACATCATTTCCCCCAGAACTGGAGTTACAGATGGTTGTGAGTCACCACAGGAGTGCTGGGAATTGAACCCAGGTTCCCTGCAAGAGCAACAAGTGCTCTTAACCGCTGAGCCATCTCTCCAGCCCAAGACCAGACAATTTAGAAAGAGGGAAGGGCAGGGGAAGATAGATGTAGACATTTTACTCAAAGATCTGGTGATTGTGAAGGCTGAGGTAGAAGTATGCATGTTTGAGACCAACTTGGATAACCTAGTAAAAGCCTGTGTCAAAATAAAGACTGGGACTATAGCTCTGAGACAGAGCACTTGTCAGGCATGTTTGAGGTTCTGGGTTCAATCCCCAGCAGTACCAGAAAATAAAGATAGGAAATAAGAATGATGTGTGTGACTGGCCAAGCAAAGCAAGATACTTCATTAGCTCATAAAATAAAAAAGACCAAGAGTAATCGGAATAGGATGCATGTGGATTCAAGGGCCCCAAAATGGTGGGACCCAGTGTCTATTGTCAGCTCCACTGTCCTCCCTGGTGGCTTTATCACCTGGCTACTTAAATACAGCTGCCTAGCTCTATAAAAGGAAGTGTCCTGACTCCACTCAAGGGTCCTGGACTTCAGCTCCTGGCTTGGACTGGATCTTGTGTCTCACCTTAAACCAATCACAGTAACCAGTTGTCATGGGGTCCTCTAAAAAGGGTTACACAATAAATGTGCTATTGCTTTCTCCACACCGGCCTTTGTAGCAGAAAACAGTCATAGAGACACAGACCAGTGAGTGTGACTGTGTTCTAATAAAACTTTATGAACACTCATGTTTGGATTTCCTGTGGTTTTAACAAGTGAGAGAAGAAACCAGCTCACTAGCAAACAGGGTATGGGTTTGAGTTTGGGGACTCTGTGAATAAAATACATGCCACAGTACATATTGAAAAATAGCCCACAGACAGAGTGGCCATCTTGGTCTGTACCTCACGCTGTGGGAGTCACTTTGTGACCTTGTGTGAGGCCCATTGTTGGCCCTCAAAATTGTGAAAAGGTAGCATTTTGTTTATGTCACGGATCTGAAACGCTGCAGTAGCCTTCATCAAACCTTATTTAAATGTCTGCGTTCTACGTCGGTGCCTTTAAAATTGGTCAGCGCCGTCGTCTCTGCAGCTTCATCAAACCCCCTCGTTTCGGCCACGCTTGACAAACGTGCATGAGACTTTCCTCCAAGCAGGGGTGGATTTGCTGGGGGACCCACTGCCTCCTGCGGCTCTGGGAAGCCAAGATCATTCCAGCCACAGTCCTCGGTGGCGCAGCCCAGCGCCCAGCAATTGTCCTTCTAATCAACTGCTTCTAAGCAGGTGAACATTTATCTCAGTCAGTTACCCCTTATAATTACTGTATTGAACCCAGTTGTCTATAAAATGAATGGTTTGTTCAGACACTTTACCCAAAGAGTTCATTAGGGGTTAAACAAAATGCAATCCCATTTGCAAAGAGCATAATAAATTGTTTCATCTGTGAATTTAGCTGTTCTCCCTAATGCAGACATGGGTGTTACAGTGGCTTCCCCTTGATAGGGTTATGGGTTAATGAAATGCTTTTTCTGTTGCTTATTTTCCTCTCTTCTGTGCTGAGTGATAAGTAGCTAACCAACGAAGCTTGTAATTACAATCTTACAGAAACCGGGCCGATCTGTATATAAATCTCACCATCCAATTACAAGATGTAATAATTTTGCAGTCAAGCTGGTAATGAGGTCTAATACTCGTGCATGCGATAATCCCCTCTGGATGCTGGCTTGATCAGATGTTGGCTTTGTAATTAGACGGGCAGAAAATCATTATTTCATGTTCAGGAAAAAATTAGGTTGGTGGGAAGTTAATTTTCTCACCGCTCTCTGAAGCGTAGACAAGAATTTAATGATTTAATCATGATTGTTAGCTCTTTTGCAATCAATTTGTAATGATTGTGTAGCAACTCTCTTCAAGGGAAGCTGCTTGGGAGAGGAGTTTGCATGCAGCCATCCAGGGGGGCTGGCCTTTGAGGGACACGTGACTAGACCAGGAGCCCATTAAAGCCCTCTTGGAGAGCTGCCTCCTGCAGCCGCAGACATCCCCAGCCCTGACTAGGGATTGGAGCAGTGCTTCTCTCTGAGCCTCGGAATCATTTTGTTGTCTTGCTGTGTGGATCTCAAACAGTTTATTAACACAAGAGTTCAAGAAAGGCGGTCTCTTCTTCTTCTTTTGTTTTTGTTCTGTTAACTTACTTCTCACTTGAAGATGCGTGCTGCCTGGCTGGAGTGCGAGTATGCAGCCTCAAGCAGAGTTTTCCACCTCCTAAGAGGGCTGGCATTCGACTCCTTGGACACAAGTCAAGGGTCCCTTTTTGCCCAGCCAGTGTGGCCCCTCTGAGGCCTGGAAGCTTCCCTCCATGCATGAAACACAAGATCCTTGGGGGATACCTAGAGGTGCAGGTATGAGGACCAGCCAGGCAGCAGGGCCCATTGAAGCCTCAAGTTCATGGTGCACAAGAACTAGAGCCTGATAGATCGCATCTTCCATACACCCCTTCCTTGGTCTCACATCAGCTCTCCACTTACCAAGGAGGGACTCCTCTGAGCACCCCAGCCTACCCAACAGCCCTATCCCAGATGTTCAATGATCTCACCTGTGGCGAAAAGACCAGGGTGCCTTTAGCTTCAGACACCATCCTTTGCAGCCCTGTTAAAACTCCTGAGGCCAAGAATTAGAAAGCCCGCCCAGTGCTTGAAGGAAAAGACAGAGGGGAGCATTGTGTAATTAATATTCCAATACATTATCCTCCCATATTGATTGACTCAGACTTCCTTTGTGTGTTCACTTACCGATTTATTTTCTGAGCACCCCAAACACCATTTTGATGGTGCCTGCCCATCCTGGGTAGTGTGATTATTACTTAGACATGCCTGGTCACTCATCTAAGTCAATTCTACAAGTTTTTATTAAGCTCCAGCCAAATGCTAAATAAGTCAGAGCGGGGCATATCCAGTTTGAGGAGGTGGGTGGGGTGAACAGGGTCCGAGTGCTGGTACTGTCACTTTATTGGATGTAATAGGTCCTGTCAATGCTGAAATGCTGCCTTGGCGAACTGAGAAAGTAAGACGCCAGCGCCGGGCAAAGCCCTCCTGACGCTTTACCATTTAGAATTTATACGTCATTCTTGCTAACGTGCTCTTGTAGACTTGATGTAAGCATGGTTTTGTTTTAGTTTTTTCTTTTTTTGTTTTTGGGTTTTTTTTTTTTTTAATTATTTTTCATAGATCACCCTTTGGGCTCATTAAAAGGAAACACAAGTAAAAAAACTAACAAAAGTATTCTGGAATCTTTTTTACTCAGAGACTAACTCTCTGGACCTTGAGTTCTTCACAACTGCCTTTTCCTGAAAGAACTCAGCCCTGCTTATGTTCAAGACACTCTTCTAAGCGGTGACAACCTCCTGCAAACACTGACAACCGGCAGACACTGATGACATCACAGGTGTCCCCGGCCAGCACTGATGCCATTTTCTCTTTTTCCTTTTTTGATTTTATATAAGAGATTTTCTAGTCATTTTACATATCAGCCACAGATTCCCCTGTCCTCCCTCCTCCTACCCTCTAGCCTTCCCCCGCCCCCAATCCACCCCCCATTCCCACCTCCTCCAAGGCAAGTTCTCCCCTAGGGAGTCAGCCCAGCCTGGTACATTCAGTTGAGGCAGGCCCAATCCCCTCCTCCCTGCACCAAGGCTGAGCAAAGTGTCTCAGCATAGGCCCTAGGTTCCAAACAGCCAGCTCATGCACCAAGGACAGGTCCCAGTCCCACTGCTTGGGGACCTCCTAAACAGTTCAAGCTTATCAACTGTCTCACTTATCCAGAGGGCCTAGTCCAGTTCCATGGGGGCTCCTCAGCCATTGGTTCACAGTTCATGTGTTTCCACTAGTTTGGCTATTTATCCATGTGCTTTTTCCAATCATGGTCTCAGTATCTCTTGCTCATATAATCCTTCCTCTCTCTCACCTATTGGACTCCTGGAGCTCCACCTGGGGTTTGGCCGTGGATCTCTGCATCTGTTTCCATCAGTCACTGGATGAGAGTTCTATAATGACAGGTAGGATGTTCGGCCATCTGATCACCACAGTAGGTCTACTCAGGCACTCTCTCAACCATTGCCAGTAGTGTATAACAGAATCATCTTTGTGGATTTCTGGGGACCTCTCTAGCACTCTGCTTCTTCCTATTCCACTGGAGTCTTCATTTATCATGGAATCTCTTTTCTTGTTCTCCCACTCTGTTCCTGATCCAGCTGGGATCTCCTGCTCCCCTAAGCTCTCTTTCTCCTGACCCTTACCCTCCATTACCCCCTCGCCCCCAGATCTCATCCGTTTCTCTGTCACTGGGCGATCCCTGTGTCTTTCTTAGGGTCCTCTTTACTAGGTAGCCTCCCTAGAGTTGTGAGTTGCAGTCTGGTTATCCTTTGCTTTACATCTAGTATCCACTTATGAGTGAGTAAATACCATGTTTGTCTTTCTGAGTCTGGATTACCTCACTCAGGATGATTTTTTTCTAGTTCCATCCATTTGCCTGCAAACCTTATGATGTCATTGTTTTTCTCTGCTGAGTAGTACTTCATTGTGCATATGTGCCACATTTTCTTTATCCATTCTTCAATTGAAGGGCATCTAGGTTGTTTCCAGGTTCTGGCTATTACAAATAATGCTGCTATGAACATAGTTGAGCATGTGTCCTTGTGGTATGACTGAGCGTTCCTTGGGTATATGCCCATGAGTGGTATAGCTGGGTCTTGAGGGGGATTGATTCCCAATTTTCTAAGAAAGCGCCATATTGATTTCCAAAGTTGCTGTACAAGTTTGCATTCCCACCAACAGTATAGGAGTGTTCCCCTTGCTCCATATCCTCTCCAATATAAGCTTTCTTCAGTGTTGTTTTTTTTTTTATCTTAGCCATCATGATAGGTGTAAGATGGTATCTCAGAGTCGTTTTGATTTGCATTTCCCTGATGATTAAGGATGTCGAGCAATTTCTTAAATGTCTTTCAGCTATTTGAGCTTCTTCTGTTGGGAGTTCTCTGTTTAGCTCTATGGCCCATTTTTTAATTGAACTGTTGGGCATTCTGATGTCTAATTTCTTGAGTTCTTTATATATTCTGGATATCAGCCCTCTGTCAGATGTGGGGTTGGTGAAGATCTTTTCCCATTCTGTAGGCTGCCATTTTGTCTTATTGACTGTGTCCTTTGCCGTATAAAAGCTTCTCAGTTTCAAGAGGTCCCATTTATTAATTGTTTCTCTCAGTGTCTGTGCTACTGGTGTTATATTTAGGAAGTGATCTCTGGTGCCAATGCATTCAAGACTACTTCCTAATTTCTCTTCTATCAGGTTCAGAGTGACTGGATTTATGTTGAGGTCTTTGATCCACTTGGACTTAAGTTTTGTGCATGGTGACAGATATGGATCTATTTTCAGCCTTTTACATGTTAACATCCAGTTATGCCAGCACCATTTGTTGAAGATGCTTCCTTTTTTCCATTTTACAGTTTTGGCTTCTTTGTCAAAAATCATATGTTCATAGGTGTGAGGATTAATGTCAGGGTCTTCATTTTGGTTCCATTGGTCCATGTGTCGGTTTTTATGCCAGTACCAAGCTGTTTTTATTACTGTAGCTCTATAGTACAGCTTGGAGTCAGGGATCATGATGCCTTCAGAGGTTGTTTTATTGTACAGGTTCTTTTGGCTATCCTGGGTTTTTTCTTTTTCCATATGAAGTTGAGTATTGCATTGAATCTGTAGATTGCTTTTGGTAAGATTGGCATTTTTACTATGTTACTTCTGCCTATCCATGAGCATGGGAGATCTTTCTATTTTCTGACATCTTCAATTTCTTTCTTCAGGAACTTAAAGTTCTTGTCATACAGGTCCTTTGCTTGCTTAGTTAGAGTTACCCCAAGGTATTTTATATCATTTGTGGCTATTATAAAGAGTGGTGTTTCTCTGATTTCTTTCTCAGCCCATTTGCCATTTGTATATAGGAGGGCTACTAATTTTTTTTAAGTTAATCTTGTATCCTGCCACTTTACTGAAGGTGTTTATAAGCTGTATGTGTTCCTTGGTCAAATTTTTGGGATCACTTATGTATACTACCATGTCATCTGCAAATAGTGAAAGCTTGACTTCTTCCTTTCCAATTTGTATCCCCTTGATCTCCTTATGCTGTCTTATTGCTCTGGTTAGAACTTCAAGTATGGGGAAAGTGGACAGCCTTGTCTTGTTCCTGATTTTAGTGGAATCGCTTTGAGTTTCTCTCCATTTAATTTGATGTTGGCTGTTGGCTTGCTGTAAATTGCCTTTATTATGTTTAGGTATGTTTCCTGTATTCCTGATCTCTCCAAGACCTATATCATGAAGGGGTGTTGGATTTTGTCAAAGGCCTTTTCAGCATCTAGTGAAATGAACATTTTTTTTCTTTCAGTTTGTTTATTAGGTGTATTACATTGACAGACTTTTGTGTGTTGGACCACCCTTGCATCTCTGGGATGAAGCCTACTTGATCATGGCGGATAATTGTTTTGATGTGATCTTGTAGTCTGTTTACCAATATTTTATTGAGTATTTTTACATCAGTGTTCATGAGGGAGATCGGTCTGTAGTTCTCTTTCTTTGTTGCATCTTTGTTTGGCTTGGGAATCAGAGTAATTGTAGCCTCATAGAAGGAGTTTGGTAGCATTCCTTCTGTTTTTATTGTGTGGAACAATTTAAAGAGTATTGGTATTATCTCTTCTTTGAAGATCTGGTAGAATTCTGCATTGAAATCATCTGGTCCTGGGCTTTTTTTGGTTGGGAGACTTTTAATGACTGTTTCTATTTCCTCAGGAGTTATTGGTCTGTTTAAGTAGTTTATCTGGTCTTGATTTAACTTAGGTATGTGGTTCCAATCCAGAAAATTATCCATTTCTTTTAGATTTCCAGTTTTGTGGAGTACAGGTTTTTCAATTACCGCAAAATAATTGTTCCAAAATGCTTGTCTCCTAACTAAGGAAAATGAGATAATATCAGGTCCCACACAGGGCAGTTTTTCAGCTTGATTGGTGGTGGGGGTGGTGAAGCACAGCAAGCACACTGGGGTGAAGTCACAGGAGAGCACACTGTGGGTGTGAAGTCACAGGAGAGCACACCGTGGTGTGGGGTGGAGTCACAGGAGAGCACACTGTGGGTGTGGAGTCACAGGAGAGCACACTGTGGGGGTGTGGAGTCACAGGAGAGCACACTGTGGGTGTGAAGTCACAGGAGAGCACACTGTGGGTGTGGAGTCACAGGAGAGTCACAGGGCTGTGGGTGGGGGGGGGGGGGGGGGGGGGGGGGGGGAGCACGTGGGTGGAGTCACAGGAGAGCACACTGTGGGTGTGGAGTCACAGGAGAGCACACTATGGGATGGGTAGGGAGAATCCAGTTTCCAGAAGACACTTCCAGAGCACACTGGGGGTGAGTCACAGAAGCACACTGCTGGACAGAAGCACTTGGGTGAAACAAGACCACTGTTGTATCACAGAACACACTGTTATACGGAGACACACTGGAATCAAGGAGAGCACAGTGGAATCACAGGAGGCACGCTAAGTCCAGCAGCTCACCAGAGTGCTGGCGAACACAGCACACTGGCAAAGGAACATGGCCAGTGGGAGCTATCGCAAGGGTGGGCTGAAAACATGGATGCCATCTAAGTGTGCAATAACTGGTTTATTTTCCATGGTGATTAAAGAGTTAAAAGGCAGGGGAAGTTTGAGAGTGAAGCAAATCCAAACATTATTCAAAGATGGTGTCTTCTTAGTCAATGTTCTGTTGCTGTGAAGGGACACCATGACCATGGCAACCTTTTATAAAGGAAAACATTTAACCAAGGCTGGCTTATAGTTTCCAATGTTTAGTCCATTGTCATCATGGTGAGAGCATGGTGGCACACAGGCTGACATGGTGCTGGAGAAGCTGAGAGTTCTACATCTGGATCTGCTGTTAGCAGGGAGAGTCATTGAGCCTAGCTTGAGCATTGAAACCACACAGCCCACCTCTAGTGACATACTTTCTCCAAGACCACCGCTGCTTCAACAAGGATACACCTCCTAATCCTTGTCAAGTAGTGCCATTCCCTAATGATCAATCATACAAACGTATCAGCCTATGGGTGCCATTCCTATTCAAACCACCACAGATGACAATTTTTAGTAGTGTCTGAAAGAGAAACTCCATGGCAGACAAACTGGAAATCTCAGCAGCTGCTGGGTGGAGAATGGAGAAGGGGGAAACCATTCCATTAAGCCTGCATTGAGCTCAGCCACATGGTGGACAAGCAGCCACGTGACAGGGAGTGGGCGCTTTAGAGAAAGAGTAAGAAAGCCCAAAGTAGAGGGGACAGCATTCTTAGGTTCTGGCCAGCATCTGAGAAAGAGGGGTAGAGGGTTCCCAGGAAGGTGAACAGACCCAACCAAACCTTCCTAGGGGCGGTGCGGAGGCCATGCCATTGATTGGCCCAACCGGGTTAACTCTGAGTTTTGGGTAGCTTGGAAGGTTAGGTTCCTACCTAGGCCAGATATTGCCTTCTCTTGGCCAGGAGGAACTAGTTTTTCCTTAATGGGATTTTACTATTGTTGCATCAACACTATGCTCAGTCAGACTCCTGACCACAACCACAATGTTTAACATACTTAAGCATCCCTGAATGTTACTTTTTTTCCCTGATTGTTGCCGTGATACTGAATGCCCAGAGACCTTGCTGCCTATTAAAACACAGCATCACTGATGGTCTTGTCAACATCCATGCCACTGTCTGTTAGTCCCAGTGCCCAGCTCTCCTGAAGTTGTTTTTTTATTTTCTTTGTCTGTATGGGTTCCTTCTTGTCCCAGGGCCCTCACACATGCTTAGCCTTTTGCCAGGAGAACCTCACCTTCCATGTTTGAAGGCAGCACCATCTCTTCAGGGAAGGTTACCAGTAGCCTGAACAGACCCTTCCTTCCAATTATGAGTTCTGCCCATGCAGGGAACTCTGTTGTACTCTCATCATACAATTTGGATTTCTTCATATGATTACCTGAAAATTTGTGTATTTTCACTGGAGGGTGGGCTCCTGGTGATGAGCCATCATACACTGTCCGTACTTGGCTAAGTGTTCTTCCAATCTTGTCTTCATCTCGATGCGAATGAGTGAATCTTTTGTTAAAGAATGCTAACAAGCAAGGGTGATAAATGTAAAAGGTGATTCTGGGTGCAGCAGGGAGCAAGTCAGTCCCAGCAGGGTGGCCATGAACCTAGCCATGGCACTTGCAGTGGACTACATGTCTATATTCACATAACACACCTACTGAGCAATACTAAATGGCAGTAATTTGAATTATCCCTCTTCTTTTATTTCAGACACTGTCACTTTAGACGGCAGCCATGGGGCACCTTGTCTGTGCAGAACTGTTCGAGGAGTTCAGTCCTTTCCCGGAGTCCTCATGATCCTATCCAATCTGTTTTTTATCTCAGTGTGATTTCAGGTCATCATTTGGACTCTGCCAGGAGGGGTGGAGCTTTCTCCTGCAGCCTTTCTGGATCTTCAGATGAACAGTTTCCCTGGGTGAGGAAAGCAAGCGCTCTGTTGTGGGAATTGGTCACACTGTGTGAAGACGTGTCTCTGTCCTTCCTTGCCTGCCCAAGTCACCTTTTGATTGGTTTAATAAAGAGCTGAACAGCCAATAGCTAGGTAGGAAAGGATAGGTGGGACTTTTGGGCAGAAATAGGAACTCTGGGAAGAATCTGAGAGAAGCTGGATTTGCCAGCCAGATGTGGAGGAAGTCAGATACACGTGTAGTATGGAGGAGAGGTAACAAGCCATGTGGTAGAACACAGATTAATATAAACCGATTACATTAAGTTATAAGAGCGACTGAGGAACAAGCCTAAGGTAAGGTCAAGCTTTCATAATTAATAAGAAGTTTCCATGTCATTATTAGGAGTTGTTGATCCAAAGGAAGAGTTAACTATAGCACCCTGCAGGTGCCCACCTTCCTAGGTGTGAGTAAACACCTGCAGGTGCACAGTCTCCCTGGGTGTGGTGAGTAAACACCTGCAGGTGCACAGCCTCCCTGGGTGTGAGTAAACACCGGCAGGTGCACAGTCTCCCTGGGTGTGAGTAAACACCTGCAGGTGCACAGTCTCCCTGGGTGTGAGTAAACACCTGCAGGTGCACAGTCTCCCTGGGTGTGAGTAAACACCTGCAGGTACACAGTCTCCCTGGGTGTGGTGAGTAAACACCTGCAGGTGCACAGTCTCCCTGGGTGTGGTGAGTAAACACCTGCAGGTGCACAGTCTCCCTGGGTGTGGTGAGTAAACACCTGCAGGTGCACAGCCTCCCTGAGTGTGAGTAAACACCGGCAGGTGCACAGTCTCCCTGGGTGTGAGTAAACACCTGCAGGTGCACAGCCCCCCTGGGTGTGAGTAAACACCTGCAGGTGCACCAGTCTCCCTGGGTGTGGTGAGTAAACACCTTGCAGGTGCACCAGTCTCCCTGGTGTGTGGTGAGTAAACACCTGCAGGTGCACAGCCTCCCTGAGTGTGAGTAAACACCGGCAGGTGCACAGTCTCCCTGGGTGTGAGTAAACACCTGCAGGTGCACAGCCCCCCTGGGTGTGAGTAAACACCTGCAGGTGCACAGTCTCCCTGGGTGTGGTGAGTAAACACCTGCAGGTGCACAGTCTCCCTGGGTGTGGTGAGTAAACACCTGCAGGTGCACAGCCTCCCTGGGTGTGAGTAAACACCGGCAGGTGCACAGTCTCCCTGGGTGTGAGTAAACACCTGCAGGTGCACAGCCCCCCTGGGTGTGAGTAAACACCTGCAGGTGCACAGTCTCCCTGTCCTAATGTGGGGAGTCACCAACACCTGTTCCCTCTGCACACACTCACTGTCCTAATGTGGGGGAGGTAATCTTTATATTTGAGCCCAGACCCCCACCTCCAACTCCTTCTAATGAGAAGTTTTTAAGGAACTCAGGAAATACACTTAACTGCCTAATGTGGAGAAGAGCTGTGCCATGGTCTTTGTGTCAGAGCAACAGATGAGGAAGAGAGATTCTCTACCATGATTTCATCTGTTTCATCTCCTGGATGTGTCTCCCACACTGTCTGAAGTGGAGTGTTTCTTTCATTTTGTTTCTCCCAAGAAAGATCCATAGGTCCCACATCACTTACATTCTCACACCCTGGGATACGTTACTCTATACTTAAAGGCAAAGTGTCCAGGTGTCAATTTTAGGGATTTTTTTTCTTATCATGAACAAGGTTCCATTGTCTTATAATAAACAGCGAATCGCTGTGCACGTTCGAGGCTAGCCCAGGTTTCCCCTGTTCTTGACTCTCTTCCCTCACAGATGCCCCCTGTAAGTTTATTTTTTATTTATTTATATATTTATTTCGTTTTTTCGAGACAGGATTTCTCTATGCAGCTTTGGTGCCTTTCCTGGAACTCACTCTGTAGACCAGGCTGGCCTTGAACTCACAGAGATCCACCTGCCTCTGCCCCCCAACTGCTGGGATTAAAGGCGTGCGCCACCACCGCCCGGCTCACCCCTAAGTTTAAAAATCTTAGAAAAGAAAAGTCAGTTGTATTGCCAGACTGCCTTCTCAATAGTCATGTTTGTATCAGTAGATTAGTTCTGCTCTCAGCCTCCATCAGAGAAGCTTTTCACTGCAGTAGGTAGCTGTTAATGCAGACACACAACCAGCCTTAAGGGCTGAGAGCAAGTGATCCAGACAGAGTGCTTGGTACTACATGGGACACTATAGCATCCTCTGTGAGGATCAGGGAAAATCATGGAAGAGAGAATAGAGAGAATACAAGAGCCAGGGGATGGGGAGGGGTCTTTGCTGACAGGTTTCCCCACTACACTTATGTCTGTTTTATGTGTGCGACCTGTGGAGTTTGGTTGGTTGCCTGCATGAATGTTGGTGGGGTGTTAGGTACTAGAGCATGGGTTGGGTGTTTACCCATTTCAAAAGACAACTAAGACCCAAGAACTATATGGGAGCCAAGGAGGTGGCTCAGTAGGTAATGGGCTTGGTCTACCATCACAAGGACCTCAGTTCAGAGCCCCAGCATCCTTGTAAAGAGCTGGGCATGTAGCATGTACATGTAACGCCAGCACTGACCAGACAGTCTAGCATAATCCATGGTGGCTGGGTTCAGTGAAAGACTTTGTCTCAAATAAATTAAATCAATAAACAAAGTGGAACATGGTAGAGGAGGATGTCCAACATCAACTTCTGGACTCTACACATGCATGCTCGAGTGTGTGTACCCCCACATGTATGTATGCATGTGTGTGTGTGTGTGTGTGTGTGCGTGTGCGCGCGCACACACACACACACACAGAACCATATGGACTCTAGATAGAGAAGAGAGTGTGAGTGAGTAACAGCAAACTAAGAACAACACTGAAAAGGCCGTCAGCGGAAACTGGTTTGCCATGTTTTTGTTTTTGTTTTTCTGTTTTTTTCGAGACAGAGTTTCTCCATGGCCTCGAACTTTACAGAGATCCTCCTGGCCCTGCCTCCCGAGTGCTGGGATTAAAGGCATGCGCCACCACCGCCCGGCTGGCGCCACATTTTTAGGAAGAATGTGCCAGGCTCTCTGTGTCACCTGTTGTGTCTGAGACTGCGGTGATGGCAGGCTTGCTTCTTGTCCAGCCGGGTGGGAAGGTTTCGGGGTTTCCAGTGTCGGCCCTCATCTTCCCCTGGCAGGGTTCCCACGTGCGCCTATCTGTATTCCCATCTTATAGGACAAGTCATGTTGGCTTAGAGTCTCTTCTACCCACAGGATGTTAACTTCATCATCACCGTAAGACTCCATCCTGCGGTGCTGGGGGCTGAGGCTTCAGTGTAGGATGCGGTGCTTGCTTCTATCCATGAAAAGTAGGGGGAGAAATTACACAGAGGGGTAAGTCATCTGCAGTTATAGGTATGTGCGAAGTTAAATCTGTAGCTGAGAAGATGAAACTTCTCCAAACTCTTAATATTGGACCATGTATGAAGCACTTCCAGTTGTTGGGATATAGCAGGAAGTGGGGGCTCCTGGCGTCTAGTTAGTGCTGATCAGGGATGATGGGAAGGGTTTACAACACACAGGACAGCTTCTCCCCATGTCCCTCCTTGGAAAGACTCATCAGCCCAACCCTTCCGCACAGCTGAGTTTAAAGACTCCTTTGCTGGAGGGGTGGCATCAGATCCGCTCAGGGGAGACCTGCAGCTGTGCGCTCACGGCCTTAGACTCATTTTCTTGAGATATCGGGGACTCCTGTGCCTCCAAAGCAATGCTGTTTTTAAAAGCAGGATGAGACAGGATGTGGCTCATCCCAAAGGAGCCATCTTAAAAAGCGGCATCTGTATATCGAGTGAGCCACAGAGAAAGGGGGGTGGGAAGACCTGGATGGGTTCCCAGTGGCGCCTCTTCAGCTCATCCTTCACCAAGTCACCTCAGCTCTCCTTTTTTTAATCCTCACCCCATCCCTCCACCTGAAGCCTCTCCTTGCTCTCCTCGTCCAGGAAGTCTCTGTGCTCCTGGTCCACTGTCCTGGAGCTGCTCACACTTGCTCACCTCTCTTAGTATCTCTGAAGATCTCTTCAGGTTCTAGACTGGAAGTGGTGCTACATTGGGCCCAGAGTGCTCAGGCCCACGAGCCACCATGCACTCTTTGTGCCCCCTGAAGGCCACTGAGGACCTTCCAAGTGATCTTTGAGAAATCCCAGTGTGACTGTGACCTGTAGTTGTGTGACACCTGCCCTTCTCTTCCTGTCTCCTGTGGTTTTGTTGCCTGTCCTGGATCTCACTCTGTAGCCCAGGCTGGCCTTGAACTCACAGAGATCTGCCTGGCTCTGCCTCCTAAATGCTGGGATTAAAGGCATGAGCCACCATCACCCAGCAGAAGTATGTAATTAAAAAATTTTTTTTTTAACAGGGGTTATAATTAAGAGATTTCCTTGAGTTCCAAAAGAGACTTTGGACTTGTAAACAGTCTTGAGACTGAAAGACTATGGGAACTTTTGAAGTTGGGATAGATGCATTTTGCACTTGATATGGCCATGAGTGTTAGAATTCCTAGCCACTCCCCCAGCTCCATGACTGCACATGCACTGGCAAGGTGCTTAGTCATCCCAGGGCCTTACATCCTACGTAATCCGTGCACTGCATGATCACACAATTTGCGTGAAGCGTGATCATGTAATCTATGTGCATGTGTGGTGTAGATACGTAAGCCCATAGGCCCGTGTGTGTGTGTGTGTGTGTGTGTGTGTGTGTGTGTGTGTGTGTAACCTATTATTCCTTCCCTCTATCCCTGCACAGTCATTCCATAGGCCTGTGCACATCTTTCCTATCCCCTCCCTTAATAACCTCTTACAGTGGGTTTTGTTGTACCTCATGCCTCTTCTCACACAGTAAACAGCGCCACTTAATAAATAATATTGTGCTGCTTGATAAATAACAATGAGCCCATAGAGGCCAGGGAATGAAACATAGTTGTCTGAATAAGAATGGCCCCATAGTCTTGTCTGTTTGAATAATTGGTCCCCATTGGTGAAATAGTTTGGGAAGTTTTAGAGGGTGCGGCTGTGTTGAAGGAGGTGTGTCAGTGGGCATGGGATGCATGGTTTCAACCCATTCTCTGTGTGATCTCTGCCTGCAGCTTGTAGTTCAAGATGTGATCTCTAAGCTGCTCCTCCAGCCCCCTACCTCTATGACACCCCCTCCCCCCGTTCTACTACCATAAACTCTAACCGTTTTGCATACGCCCAATTAAACCCTTTCTTTCGTAAGTTGCCTCGGTGTTTTATCAGCAATAGAAGAGCAACTCAGGCACTGACTTTGGCCATTGTGACTCTTGCGAGGCTGGGAGAGTGCTTGACTGGGCGTCCCATCCGGTATCGCTGCATTCAAACAAAAAAAAGTGCCGTTGAGGGATTGCCCATTCAGTCTACAGTCCTGTGATTTGAATGTGTTCCCAGTTTCATGCGTTGGGGACATCATTGCTAGAGTTGTGGTGGATGGTCTTTGGGAGTGGAACCTTTGGAAGGTGACTAGGTTTAGATGGGGTCCAGAAAGTAAGGTTAACAACGGCCGGAGTGGCTTTATAAGAAGGGTAAACCTGAGCTAGCTCCCATGATCTGTCTGTCATGTGACACCTTATGCCCTGTTACAATGCAATAAGACGGCATTACTAGAAACTGCTAGATGTTAGCACCATAATCTTGGGATTCCCAGCAACCAGAATTGTGAGGCAAGTAAAATTTCCATTCTCTCTATACTTCTCAGTCTCGAGTATTTTGTTATAGCAATGGTAAACAGAGTAAGTAGGAGGTCTGTTTTTCAGAGGTAAGGAAGCTCACCAAAGACATGCATTTGAATAGTCAGGCCGCAGTCAGCTTCACTAAGGTTCCCCTGCACTTGTCTAGGGCCATTTTTCCTTCCCAGAGGTCCCTGCTGTGTGCTCTGGAGTGATCACCCTATCATCTACACCTCTTCTACACTCTGAAGGGATTTGGGTCCCATGTAAGTTTGAGAAATGCTGGGCTAAGTCCAGCAAGGTTTCTTGCCTGAGGACTTGATGGATGCTGATGTGACCCTGTGTGGATGACTCCTCAGCTGCCCCGAAGACGGGTTCCAGGTTAAACTCTGACCGCTTGCCCTGAGGTAACTTATTAAAATGAGCCCCAAGTCAGTGCCACTCGAAGGAAAGGAGGCTAGCAGTACACCCCTGTGGGGTCTCCCAAGATGGTAGGTGGCAAGGGGATCTCCCAGGTCTTCCTATTGGTGTTTGTCTCTCTTTTCAAGATGATGAGTGTCAGAGACCAGCTCCTAGCGAGAACTTGGGCCCCTGCAGCTGGTCACATATCTGGGGATCTCTGGACCCACACAGGCCTGCCAGGGAGAGAGGGTGCCCCACACAGGGACTCTACATACTTGTGGCAGAGGCCCCAAAGAAATGACTCATCCTCATTCAGGGCCTCTTCTCTATTACCTATTCATCAAAAATTGCCTGGCATTTCTGCATTTTTCATTACTAGAGTCAACATTTGCCGCGTTAATAAAGCAAGGGGCTACTTTTCTCCTCTCAGTAATAGAATATGTAACGACATAGGCTTTTTGATGTCACCTAGCCAATACAATATGTATCTGAATGCAGATGAAAGGCAGCCTGTTAGGCCCAGGCTCCACAGGCGGAGAGTGGCCCCAGAGGAGGGGCCGCTGTGCTGCATGTGGGGGCAGAAGCCTGGCTTCCTGTGGCATCAACCTGGGCGAGCTGCTGAAGGAGACAAGAAGTTGGCAAGATCCTGCCCAGCCCCAGGCAGGTGTACATTCCCTGAAGTCGAGGCTGGAGCCCAGGCGAGCTGTGGTGCAGCACCAGGGTCACACAGAGCCAGTGGTCAGGCTCTTCCTCGTGGCTTCTTTATTTATGCACTGGACCAGATGATGAGTAGGCGGGCCCTTTGGGATGAGGGTTTAGACCACTGGTTCTCAATCTTCCTAACACCTGTAATACAGTTCTTCATGGTGCGACCCCCACCCCAGCCATAACATTATTTTTGTTGCTACTTCATAACTGTAATTTGGCTACTGTTGTGAATCATAATGTAAATATCTGTGTTTTCTGGTAGTCTTAGGCAACTCGGGTGAAAGCGTCATTTGATTGATCCTCCAAAGAGGTTGCGACCCACAGGTTGAGAACCGCTAGTCCAGCTGGCTAGCACTGTCTTGTTATCAAGTTCACCTGTGATGGCTGTGCTGGGAGACACGGGGAGGCCAACTGCTTGGAATCTCTTTGCCTTTGTTCCCCGGAGCTGGCCGTCTAGCTGGAGAACAGGACGTGTCAGCAGGCATAGAGAGCTGACAGTCCTGGCAGTCTCAGGAACCAGGCTGAACACGGTACAGAGGAAGGAGCCCGGGCTCCCTCCTCTCTGAGAGCTCCATCTTGAACGAATTCCTCTCACCGCAGAAATGTCAAGCCTATGCCCTTTTGGACAACCACCCCCACCCCCAATTAACCGAACAGAAAAGCCACAAATACTCTGTCTCATCAGCTCACCTTACCGCATCCAAAACCAGCCTCCTACCACATCTCTCTCCCCTCTGGACAATACTCTGAAATGGTTCACAGCAAAGGCTGGGAAATGTGGACCTGATTCTCTAATCACTGGCTGTGTGACCTTGGGTAAATCACACAGCATCTCTGAATATCAGTTACTGGGCCTGTGAAATGGGGATACCAAGAACACCTATCTCCTTAGGGCTCTTGAGGGCTGCATGTGGCCACTGCTCGATAGTGGTGGCATTCACCTCCCCCCCCCCACCGCACCTCTGTCCCTCTGCTCTCCCACCTCACAGGCTGGGGCCTTGTGCAGAAAGACAGCCAGAGTCCCCAGCTCTCAGAAGAGTAGAATGTTTTCAGGACGTCTGGGCAAGAACTGACATCCTGTCCCAGCCGGAAGCAAGTGGGTGTCAGGTGACAAGGCCCAGGCTTGTCGCTGCAAGATGCAGGCCTGCTTACTGTCTGGCTCCAGCTTCCCTTCAAAGGCTCTTTGTCTTTTCTCTAGAAGATTCTTGATACAATTGAGGATGTGCAGACTGCTGAGATAGGAAAAAAAGAGTTTGAAAGTGAAAAGAGAAGTCAGGCAACTAAGATAAGCTAAGGTCATTGTCTGAAGACCTTCAGGAAGACCGAGCCTCAGTCTCCTCATCTGTGAAATGGGCTCCTTCCACTGGCTGAGTCTAGCTCCTGAATCCCAAACTCAGTGGAGGGTGCTTGTATGCAAGAGTCCGGTGGTGAAGAGGGTTGAGTCTGGAAACAATGTGACCCCCAGATGTTGTGATGATTTGAAAGAAAATGGTCCCCATAGGGCCCATAGTGAGTGGCGCAATTAAGAGGTGTGGCCTTGTTGGAGGAAGTGTGTCACTTGGGGTAGGCTTTGTGGTTTCAGATGCTCAAGCCAGTTCCAGGTCGTCTCTCTCTCTTCCTGCTGCTTGTGGATCCGGATGTAGAACTTTCAGTTTCTTCTCCAGCACCATGTCTGCCTGCATGCTGCCGTTCTTCCTGCCATGATGATAATGAGCTGAACCTCTGAACCAATTAAATGTTTTCTTGTATAAGAGTTGCCATGATCATGGTGTCTCTTGACACCAATAAAAACCTAACTAAGACCGATGGTGATTTGGGATGGGAAAGAACCTTCTAGAAAGACCTGCAGTGAGAACTCAGAGGGCCTTGTCACACTAAGAACCCAGTGTCACCCCAGGTCCCTACTGGAACCTCTGCTCCCAGGGTCATTCTGTGTAGGGAGAAAGATGCCGCACAAAACTGTGAGGCTTTTCAGTGGACCGAGGGTCCACCCCTCTGCTGTCACAGTGTAACCATCAATAACAGCGGCTTTCACACCCCAACCATGGAAGAGAAGTTCTACGCTCAGTTCCCCAGGAGGAAAATTAGAGAGCATTGTGGGAAAGAGCGGCCCAGACAAGCATTATTAGGGGGTCAGACCTGAAGGAATGCCACAGTGTGGTGGATCAGCTTTGTAGTTACAGTGAACGGCCAGGGTGAGCCAGGCCCTGGAGCAGTCTCTGGGTTTTGGTGGAAGACAGAAGATAATCACATAGCCAGAGAGAAATGAGCGGAGGACAGAATAGTGCGAGCAGCATGTCGTGGTGGACCCAAGTAACAGACAACATAACTTCTCAGTTTGGTTCTCTAGGCCCCCTTTCTGTGAAAGGCCATACAATAAATGCTCTAGACCTTACAGGACGTAAGGTTATAATGACCCCATTACTCAACTCTGTTGTCACAGCACAAAGGTAGCCACAGCTAGGTGCAAATGGAGGGCCGTTTTCCAAAACAATATAATCTGCAAGAACAGGGGCATGGGTCAGATTTGACCTCAGCCTGCAACTTGATGACTGTGCCTTAAGTAATAGGTGGCCACCGAGGGATTTAGGCAAAAATCTGGCGCCTAGTGTGAGCTGATGTGAGCTTCACAGTTAAGCAATCTCTGACTGCTGGGAGGAAAACAGATGTCGTAGGTCAGGAGGGTCACCTGTTTGAAAGCCTCCTCTAAAAGTCTGGCTGAACGTTGGCAGCCTTGGATTTGGAGGTTCCCAGAGAGAGGGAGACGGTGATGGACCAGGGAGTCTCTGTGAAGGGAGACAGACCACATGGCTCACTACTGAGCTTCGTATCGGTTGAGTGTGAGTCCTACATGGGGTGTGACAGTAACCACAACATCTGTATCTTCTGGTTTGTCACAGGAGTTGTCTGGCCTGGCAACCTCCAGGCACACGCAGAAAGCTTTGCAGAAATTGCTTCTCCAGTTCAAACCACTTACAAAGGCCCAGGCTGCAATTAGATAGCTTCATAGCTGTGCAGTCTCCATAAAAAGAGGTAATTTTAATATTTGGTTCAACTTCAAAGCAGTAACTTAGAATTATATATACTCCATTAAAATATAATGTTTTCCCCCAAACTAATCAAATGGCTAAATCAATTGTTGGTGGACTGCCAGTGGCCTGGGGATCAATGGGAATAGAAAATGTATTCTATATTTTCCTTGTTACACGGAGTTAGAACGCATATTTTATTAACGCTCATCCTGTAGAGACCAGATTTGTGTGTTCGCTAAAACAAACAGTGTAGTCCTCAGGGCTTGGTGGGCTGGAGAGTGCGGAGGTGAAGGATGCAGAGGAGGAAGCCGCCTTCCTTCCCAGTGCTCCTGGACTCTGATGGGTCATGCCCTGGGCTGGAATCCAGAGCGCTGGCTCCTCTACCTCCCTCCCGCTCCTGAGCAAGCGACTTTGAAATCTGCCTCTTTTCTTCTTAGTCTCCCTGGTTTGTGAAATGAGCAGCTTGGAGATACTGAGAAGGCAAATGGGTTTTGTCCTAACTTAGCTTAGCCTGGAAGCACCACGTAGAGCCTTGCTTGGGGAAGGATTTGGAGACCATACCTGGGTTCACAGGAGGGTAGCATGGTTTGTATTATTTATCAATTTGCCTGGTCTACAGGATACCCAGATAGTTGGTTGCACAGCCCATGTGTTTCTTTGATGAAATATCAGAGGCGAACTTACTCTACAAAGAGCAGGGCTTGATTTAGCACCCAGCTCCGGAGATTCCAAGGCTCACATAGCAATCCTCCTGCCTGAGTTGATGGGTGTCTCAGTGTGCACACCTAATTCCCTTCTGAGGGCACACCTTCAGGTGACCCAAAAACTTCCCACTCTACTCAGCTCTCCTAGGGTGTAGTACCCCTACCAATATTACCGCCTTAGTGACCCAGTTCCCAACACAACATTTAAACCATAGCAATGGTGAACATTATTTCTCCCTGTCTCTGTGAGGTTATTTCCAAAAAACACTAGAAGGCAATCACTAGGCTCAGTGAAGAAAACCCACTGTCACCAATGTGAGCGGGTGTCATCCAAACCACTACAGGTCTGAGTGAAACAACAAGGTGGGGGCAGGGCAAACTGGCCCCTGTTTGAGCTGCGACATCCAGCCACTCCTCCCTTCGGCCACCGGCATTCCTGCCTCTCCAGCCTTTGAACTCACATCAAGACGCACAGTGTCCCTCCCGAGGTCTCAGGCCCTTGAATGACCTCTGAGTGGCATCACTGGCTCTGCTGGTTCTCCATCTGACAGACGATGCTTATATTGCATGAGTCCAGTCTGCTTTTCTGAAGAAAGGGAATGGCGTTGTCAGTAACGTCTGCCGTGGACATAGGTGAAGCCTCCTGAAGGCCAATTCCCCAGAGCAAATGAAGTCACGTTCCTTCTGTTCTCACAGGTTGAGGAAGAGACTCTTTTTTTTTTTTTTTAACCCAACAGCCTCTTCTGTGCCTTGCAGGATTTTCTCCAGCCCTCTGTGACTTTTCTCCCATCCGTCTCTGTGGCTAACTTCGGCTTGGCTGTGCCTCCTTGAGGACAGCAGTTCATGTTCCATGTCCACAGTGTTGATGACCAAACATTGTAGATGTAAAGCTTTATAACTGTGCCTTCCATGACCATGGAGAAGTGGGTTTGATTTGAAGATGGACCAGGAGTGACACAGAGCTGATATGACCATCTCTGGTTGCCAGTTTCCATCCACACTAGGGAGAAGCTAATCCAGATGGTGGCTCAATCTCCCCTGTCCTGACATGTCTTCTGTTAGTGCCATTTCCCCCTCAGTAGTTACACTGTTTGGTTATAGAGTAGCTGTGACAGCCTACGAAGAAAGCAGACTTGAATCCCAGGGGAAGGAAGAGCCTACTGGAGTAACAGGAGGGCTTGCAGGCTGCCTCAGGACACAAGCACCAAGAGCTAAAATGAGGTAGTCGTGTGAGTCAGTGCCCTGGTCATGTTAGCTGTTTAAACTATGCATCCTGAGAGAGAGTCCAATTGGCCAACCTTGAGCTGCAGTGCCCCTTCTTGGTAGGGGGTATGACACGTAATTTCCAGACTCACACAGTGGAAGGGGAATAGCCCCACAGAAAAGCACAGTTCAGGTAACAGGAGACAGGAATGCTTGGAGTCAAAGCCTGAGCATATCTGAAATAGCAGTCTTTCGAGTCCTCAGTGCTGGCTGCTGGGAATGCCTCCATCCTCACCAAGGGGCTGATGGAAACTATGAGTCTGTGCTTCCTGACCTGGTGGGAAGAGAGGCCGGCCACATCCACCTCATTGGTCCCTGTGGTTTCTGGAAGAGATGGCCATGGGGCAGATGGCTTCAAACAGCAGAAATTGGCCTCCTTACCCCACAGAGGTCAGAAGTTCAAAGGTACCATCAGGAGTAGAGGTTCTTGGGGAGAACTGGGCGTCTGCTTCTTCCTTTGTCAGGTGGCTGTACCACCTTCCTGGGGACATTGCCTTTCTTTGACCTACATCATTGGGTTGGGATCTTTATGCTAATCTAGGAAGATGCCCTCCTCTTAGCAACCTCATGGTCTTCACACTAAAACAACCCTTTCTCAAACAAAGTGACTGTCAACACATCTAAGAACTAGGACATACCTTCTTGGTCACCGCCACTCAACCCACTTCCCCCATGCTGGACACTACTTCTCTCTGGGATCTGACTTCTCCTATAACTGGAGGACTTTCTCTCTCTTTCTAAATTCATGTTGTATATTTCTTATCTGGGGCTGTGTTTCGTTAGGGGTTTTAAGTGTCCAGAGTTCTTTAAATGTACAGAGCATTTTCAAATGCAAGATCTGTTTGATTTTATTTATTTTAGTGACACTGTCTTGCTGTGTAGCCCAGGCTGGTCTTGAACTCACAACCCTGCCTCAATCCCTCAAAAGCTGGGTTCTCAGGCAACCAGCTAACTAAATTTAGCCTTCACAGTTGCTTCCCATTCCCCAACTCCCAGTGAGCCACAGGCTGGTGACTCAGTAGGATTGCAGTATGGTGGTCGGAGTTTCCACCAAGGCCTCCCTGGCTCTCACACTCGCAGTCCCCAGGGTAAATGGATTAATTTAAGTTAAAAGAGTTAGTTGGGACAAGCCTACCCCATCTGCAAAGGATGTATACACACCTCCCAAGGAGAGAGCTGAGCCTCAACTAAGGCTGAGTCCCATTGACAGGTGTGAAGGTGAATACATTACTCCAGAAGTCAAGCCCAGCTGCAGAGCATGCTGGGTACAGGAACATGAGATCTGAAGGGAGCAGGACTCTGTTCTGCAAAGACTCTCCAGAATGTGTCCTACTCCTTTTAGACCTGCAGCTCACTGTTTATGCTGATTTTTCATCAATTGTAAATCTTGCAGTGGAAAGTGGCCCACCTTAGAAGATGGTCAAATATAGGAATAACATCTACACTTGCCATTTGACAGGATGTGGCTCTTGACAAGGTATTTCCCTGAGTCATTGTTGATGGAATAACAAATAATCCTGGCCAGATTATTTCCAGGACTGATGGAGAAGGTACACTATTGACCGTGGTCCCCAGGACTGTGCCACATCTATAGTGTGTGTTGGCATCTCCAAAGCCTGGATCATTTTGGAGATGCAAACCCCTAAGGAAATGGCCAGAGTGCATGCAGCACAATAGGGTTTCAAACCCAAGGTTCTACACATGGTTGCCTTTCCTGGGCAGCTTGCATCTTCTCACACATATCTCCACGTGTTGCCCTGATCATCTACCAATAGGAGCTCTTCCCTCATATAAGCCCCAGAGTCCTTCATGCTGGCATGTCAAGGATTCTAGTTATGTGAGTATCTGCCCACTGGTTAGTGACATGTGGCACAGAGGAATCAAATTACTTGTGAGAAGTCAGGACCTACCATGGCTTTCTGTGTGATCATGTGACCACATGTCACATCTCCCTAAGCTTGAGTCTAGAAGTTATCAATTCTCCAACAGTCTCCCTAGCTGTAACCTACAACCTTCTCAGTGACTACATGGCCTTCCTTCATTGGGACACATCGATAATAGGTGTAAAAAGATCCAGAACACTCAGGAATTCACTATTGCATAATCACTTGAAAGTATAGACTTTGGTGGCCAAGAGTCCAAGGGCTTAAGGCCTAGCCCAGCTTTCCCTTGTTGAACTTTGTGCAAGGGACTGATATTCTTGGTATCCACCCCGAATCTGTAAGTTGACGTCCTCACCCTTCGTGTACTGTATCCGGAGGTGGGACTTCGAGAACTGATGAAGTAATGAAAGGAGAGTCCTCATAGAAGATGTACCAAAAGAAAGAGGTTTAGTTAGCTCACATTTTGAAGGCTCAAGGATGAGGTGTCAGAAATGGCTGGACCGTGATGTCACCATGGATTCAGATAGATGACGTCATAGTCTGAGCATGTGAGTGGGAGAAATCGCCTGGTGAGATTGGAAGTTAGGGAGTGAAAGAGGTTGCTTTACCCTTTTCAACAACTCACCCATTGAGGCTGACCACGCTGGCATAGTGTGCTCAGACGTGCAGCCTACCCCCACAAGTGGGAGGGAGAATTATCTATTGTTTGAGCACCCTAGTCTTTGATGCCTTGTTATAGCAGCAGGGGCTGACTCAGTGTGGAAGAAAGTTTCTTTACCTCTCTTCTAAGTTTGTTTGAATGTCAAAAGAGCATAGTAAAAGCACTCAGTCCTACTGTTGCAAATATTAAACAAGTTATTGTAGGGAAAGAGCTGGAAGCACCGCCTGGCGCCAAGAAGTGCTCAGTAAATATTAGCTGTGTGCCAGGAGCCGTGGTTACCATAAAAGCCTGTGTTTTTGCATGGCAGATGGCGAGAAGGGCCTCTAAACACAGCCTGGGGACAGCAGGATTGAACGGCACTCAGCACAGATTCACAGTGTCTTGTAGAGTGTCAGGGAGGTAGGGCACCAGAGGAGGGCAGCCTTAAGAGTGGAGAAGGCTGATAGGGATGGTCCAACTAGGGAACAGTGTGGTGTAGCAAGCTTTTTCTCCGGCCACCAGCTCACAAACTTATTATTAACTATGAAAGCTTCATCTTTAGCTTAGGCTGGTCTTAACTAGCTCTTATAACTTAAATTAACCCATTTGTATTAATCTACATTCTGCCATGTGACATTACCTCTCTTTCATCTTTCACCTCCTTTTTCCTCTCCACATCTGGTTCATGTCTCCACCTTTCTTCCTCCCAGAGTCCTCTCTGTCTCTGGAAGTTCCACCTAACCTCTTACACCACTCATAGAAATACATTTTCATACAGTGTACAAATACCCTACAACAGTGTGGATTAAGGGCAGTGAATTTCGTTCAGGGTAACAGGGGAAATAAACCAGGCACAGCTTTCCTTGGCATTCAGATCCTTAATCTTCCACTGATTTGTAAGAGTGTAAGGTGAGTGTGGCCACTCTGTATCACAACTGAGAATCTGGCCACTGTCACCCTCAAGCCATGTGATCCTGACCACGTTATTCCCTAAGATTGATAAACAGGGATAATAATAACCATTTAATCCTCCTCCTAGGGCTATTTTAAAGATTGATCTAATGACTGCAAAGTAAGTCGGCCCTTGATAAAGAAGGGTCACCGTTGCTCTCTTTTAACATCTGACTTTTGCATTGGGAAGTGTGAGGACTCCATGTGAGAAATACATCTCCTGTCAGAGAATTGCACAACACCCAAAAGAGAACAGATCTATACTGCACCCTGATTCTCCAAACTGTGGGATGGTCCTGCCCAGGAATAAGTGTTCAAAGTTTGGCCCATGCTCCCACACAAGCCTGCAAACACTGAGATCTTAGACTACTACAAAGGTGAGGGTGAGTAGGAACTTTACAGCAACTACCCACAGCTGTGGCATCAAAAGTCTACTTAGATTCATCACATCACACAGATCAGTTTTGTTACTGTTGGACTTGTAAACCGCAGATGACCCAAGCCCACATCATACATGTTGTAGGTCCATATGTCAACCTGTGATAGACTAGAAATAGTTTCTTAATGGCTCTTTCCACAGAGTTTTAGAAACAGCTTCTTATAGGAAGGCAGAGATTTTTAAATATTGAATGAGTAGATACTATCACTCATTCATTAGAAAAAGAAAGCTTTCTGAGTGAGTTCAACATGAGGATTCGGTTGAGGGGATGCCATGAGTAATCAAAGATCTGGGGAGGACAAACAAGGGTCAATACTCTAACCATGTGACTCGTGAAGGAATTTTCTTCTAGGAAAGGATGTTCTCTAGTGCCCAGACAAGAAGGGCTGAAAATGGGTTGTGGTGAAACCAAAACTCAGGACTCAGAGTTGTCCAGAAGGAGCTAGACCAATGGCTCAAGGATGCTCAGCTATTGGAACCATGGGAAAGAACTCCCTTCTACCAGGGAAGCAAAGGAGATAAAGAGTGAAAAAGAGGAACACCTTGTCTGGCCCCCTTCTTCTGCCCCCCCCCCGTCATCTGTGGGTGCCAGCTGCCAAGCGAGTCTGGGAGCAGAGAGCATTGGTCTGAGAGCAAACATGCCGGGACGTGGCGTCTTCCTCGGAGCTCATAGCTGGACAGCCCCGGCTTTGGATCTAGCTCACTCTAGTCAACTTTGAATGTTTGGTGGGGGTGTTAGCTTGAGCAAAACCATGCCCCCTCCTTCCTCCGCTCACATTCCCAGGAGCCTCTGCTGCACTTTCAGGTCCTGTGTGATCATTTGCCCTCCACTCCCTTTCCTGGCACCTCATTCCTATCCAGCGCCATGACCATCTCACTCTCACAAACATGTGTTCACATACATACAAACATTAAAAGTTAGGTTCCATGGGAGACAGAATGTGAGGAACGTGTGATGTCTGTCTCTCTGTGAGTGTAGCACCTCACTTAATGTAACACTTCCCAACTCCATCCATCGTCCTGCACGTTCCCTTTGCCTTAGGAGCCGAGTGAAATTTCATTGTGTGTGTATGTCACGCTTTCATTATCCATTCTTCTCTTGATGGAAGTCTAAGCTGGGTCCATTGGCTACCTAGCGTCAGCAGAACAGCGAGAAACATGGATCTTCCAGGATCTCTGCAGTAGGATAGAGAATGCTTTGGTCTATGCTCAGAGATGGACTATCTTAGTTTAGTTCTATTTTCATTTTCTGAAGCACCTCCACACTGGTTTCCATAGCGACTGTGCCAGTTCATTGTCTTCCCAACGATGAACAAAGGTTCCTCTCCTCACAGCTTCTTCAGCACTTGCTGCTGCTTGTCCTCCTGTTCATACCCATTCCGACTAAGGTGAGTTTTAATTCCTATTTTCCTAAAGGCTAAGGATATTGAACATTAAAAAAATCTAAAGCCAGGCGGTGGTGGCGGCGGCGCACGCCTTTAATCCCAGCACTCAGGAGGCAGAGGCAGGCGGATCTCTGTGAGTTTGAGGCCAGCCTGGGCTACAGAGTGAGTTCCAGTAAAGGCTCCAAAGCTACACAGAGAAACCCTGTCTTGAAACAAAACAAAATAAAACAAATCTATTGATCATTTGTACTTCAACTTCTGAGAACTGTCTATTCATTTCATTAGTATATTCATTGACTGATAGTTTTATGGTTTAGGTACTCAATTAGATTTTTTTATTATGTTCTATTTGTTTATTGGGGGAGGCTCACATGGCCTGGTGCATGTGTGGAAGTCAAGGTGTTACTTATAGAAGTTGGTCCTCTCCTCCACTGTGTAAGTCCAGAGGACTGAACAAGTCATCAGCCTTGGCAGCAAGTGCCTTTACCTGCTGAGCCCTGTCACAAGGTCTTGGTGTTAAATATTCGCAGTTGTTTCTACATTCTAAATACCAGCCCCCAGTCTAATAAGGTAGAGCTGGCGAAGACTTTCGCCATTCTGTAGGCTTCTGTTGCCACACTGCTACTTTTCCTTGTTCTGCAGAAATTCTGACTTCATGTGACCCATTTGTCAATCCTTGGGACTACTTCCTTTGCTATGGAGTCCTCCACAGAAAGTTCTGGCCAGCCTCGGATTTCCAGGTTCAGTTGCACCACATCTTCCTTACAGAGGCAGAACAGGACACTAGGCAGTTGGAAATGAACTCCAGTTCACCATGCCTCAACCTTTGGATGCTGAAAAAAGCCAGTAAGGGGAGGAATAGATGGCCCAGTGCTTAAGAGTGCTGGTGCTCTTGCGGAGGACAGGATTTGCTTCCCAGTATCCACACTGAGTGGCTCACAAGTGGGTAGCACTCCAGCTCCCGGTGATCTGACGCCCTCTTCTGGCCCCTGCAAGCAACTGCATTCACGTGCGCAAAGCCCTACACAGACTCCTGCATATACACAATCTTATAAAGAAAAAAAAGGAGGAAAAGACAAAAAGTAAAGGAGAAAGATGGAGGAAGGGAGAGAGGGAGGGAGGGGAGAGAGAAGGGAGAGGGAGAGAGAGAGAGGGGGGAGAGAGAGAGAGAGAATATCTACCAAAATAGCACTCACTGGGACTCCTAGAGCTTGGGATGGGAGATAGCCCAAAGGGCAGGGTTAAGGAGTGATATTAAATCCTGTTTCTGCAGTGTTCTCCTCCAACCTTTCTTTTATGGAACAAGCTTGAAGCAGGAAAAAAAAAAAAAAAAGCCATGAAGGCCTCGGTGCCCTCCATTTTTATAGAGAGGATTTAGGAGAATTTCTTAGGAAACGAGGAAGAACTCTAGGGAAAAGTTAAAGTGGAAAAAAAAAAGCCAGGAGTTTGAGAGACTAGAACACTTGTAAAAAGAACCTGCGGACGGGGATGCGGGGAGAAAATGGATATTAATGAAACATCATGAGAGAATTAAGACAGCCAAGTGCTCTCAGATGTCTGTGGGGACGGCTTCTCGCACTGGCTTTTTGGAAAAAGTTAACATGTAAAAAGTTCCTCATAAAACAAGTATTCTAAGAATTTCAGCTTGGAGACATTCCTGGCTAGCATCGCTCCTGCAGTTGGGAATAGCTTTGATTAAGTCCTGCTGGTAATTAGGGTGCGGTGTGTTTGTGCCAAGCGCTCCCAGAGGCAGCACGAAGGGGCACCCACGGGAGAGCCCTCCCCCCTCCTTCCTGCCTAGGGAGCAAGTAAGCCAAAGGCAATGTCTGGCTTTAAGCAGCAGGTCAGTCCGTTCTTAGACATGCTCAAATCACCTGCAAGTCTTGCCTAACCCACCTGTGCGTGACCACAAAGTAACAGGTATCATGCACATGACCCAGCGCCTGAGGCCAGCCTCTCCCTTCCTATGGGCAAGCTCTGCCAGCCATCTCCATGTCATCAGGTCCCACTCTTGGACAGTCACTTCACTAAAACTGAGCCAATCGGATTCTCTCCTCTCAGCATCTGGAGCTGGCATTTGCAGATGTTCTCGTCGTCAATCTCAACATCCCGCTTGTCCTGTGGAAAGCTGGTGGCCTGCCACTGACATGCAGCTTACAGGAAAAGAACGACGAGGAAAATTCTGAGCAAAGAAGAGGCCCGAGGCTGCCAGGCTGAAAGGGAACAGGAAACAGGCCCTGGTCCAGTCCCTTTGGAGGTGCCCAGTTCCATATGTTTTTCCCTTGGGTAAATTTGAGAGGTTTGCTACAAAAACAACATCATGGGAAAATGATGGCAGTCGCATCGTGGTCCTAAACAGTCCCGGCGCCTGGCTTACACTTCTACATCACTATTCATCATTGAAGGAAGTTGGGACAGGAACTCAACCAGGGCAGGAATCTGGAGAAAGGAGCTGAGGCAGAGGCCATGGAGGGGTGCTGCTTACTGGCTTGCTCCTCATGGCTTGTTCAGTCTGCTTTCTTATAGAATGCAGGACCACCAGCCCAGGGAGGTTAGGGCATTGTAAGTGTCCACTTCAACTTACATCGTGTTTCCTAATCCTTGTCTAATATTGGATTGTCTGCATTCCTTCTGAAAAGCATATTGAAACTGAATCTTCACTGCAACTTGTTGGGAAGTGGAGTCTGAAGGAGATGAGTAGGTTGTGAGGGCTCCATCCTCGGGGATGGAGTTAGTGACATATGAAAGGCCTGGCAGGAGCTAGTTACGCTCTTTTGCCTTTCTGCTACACAGGGACGCTATGTTCAAGGGGCCATCTTAGAAGTCCAGATCAGATCCTGGACTCTGGAGCCTCCAAAACTGTAATTTAACTTTGTGCTGTTGATAAATGGCTTAGGCCAATGTTTTAACAGCAGACGTAGACTAAAACCCTCCCACTTGGAGCTTCCAAAAGGGAAGGGGGTGGATGTGCTCTGTGTATTTGTAACTCTTCTCAGTGCTGTGAACAAATACCTGAACAAAACCAACTAAGGGAGGAGGTATTGGCTTCAGCTCATGATTTGAGGGGACACAGTCCACTGTGGCAGGGACGGCATGCTGACAGGAGCTTCCAGTAGCTTCCACACTGAATCTGCAGTCAGGAAGCGAGGAGAGATGAATAATGGCATGGGCTTGCTTTCTTCTTTTATGCAGTCCAGGACCTCAGGCAGTGGGAGTGCCATCCACATCCAGAGCAGGTCTTCTCTGTTCAGTTAAACCTTCCTGGTAACACCATCATAGACTCACCCAGAGCTATGTCTCCATGGTGATTTTAAACCCTGTCAAGTTGACAATGATGAAAATTAACCATCATACTACGTGATTTGTCATGATCAAAAGTAGCCCTTGTCCACATGCCTCATATTCAGACATTTTACTTAGTAAGTTGACACCTTGGGGAAAGAAAGAGCCCTGTTAGACAAGACAAGCCTAGAGTCCTCCCTGTGGCTACATTCTACAGCATCTATCTCTGGGTGCCTATAGTTTATCCTGGATACCAACTTAGCATCCACATGGATCCAAGACCTGTGACCCAGGATCACTCCTGTACTATGCCATCAGGAAAGTGTGGTCCCTTCCAGTGGCTGAAAATGACTTCAGTAAGGTTCCCCCTATAAATACAGGGTAGAATCATTTGAGAACTTTCTGGAAAAGAGATGGGCCATGGTCCTGACCAACTGAAACCGAGTCTGGGTTTGAAGTCTGGACTTTGTCTTAGTTCAGGTTTCTAAGGCTGTGATGAAACACCATGACCAAAAGTCAAGGAGGGGAGGAAAGGGTTTATTTGGTTTACACTTCTGTATTACTATTCGTCATCAAAGGAAGTCTTGGTAGGATCTCAATTAGGGCAGAAATCTGGAAAAAGGAGCTGATGCAAAGGCCATGGAGAGGTGCTGCTTACTGGCTTGCTCCCCATGGCTTGCTCAGTCTGCTTTCTTGTAGACCAGGACCACCAGTCCAGGGATGGCTCCACCCACCATAGGCTGGGTCCTCCACACATCAATCACTAAAGAAAATGCCTCACAGCTGGATCTTATGGAGTCATCTTCTCAGTCAAGGCTCCTTTTTTCAGATAACTCTAGCTTGTGTCAAGTTGATGTAAGACTAGCCATCACAGGTTTCATTCTTTTTCAAAAGATGCTGCTATTATTCAGGCATTATACTGCATGTCTGTAAGTCTAGCATTTGGATGTCACAGGCAGAAGGATGGCAGCCTGGGCTATAATAGTGAGACCCTGCTTCAAAACAAAAGAAAGTGAACATCAAAATCCAAACTAATAAAAATGCTAAGGTGCCACCAGGATTGAGAACCACTGAGCTGGGTGAACTGGTGAATTGCTTGTTCATGCTTTTTGAAAAGATCCGAGGCTGAACCAGAGAATGCTGGATCTTCACAGCCAAGCACTGAGAATGAACTGAAGTGCCTTCCTAGGATGAGTGTGAAAAGCAGGTTGAGCTGGGGCAACCCTTGAGTACAGATATTTCCTGTGATTACTGAGGTCACGCCAGCCTGGACAATATGAAATCCAGGAATCGTTGTTTATTGCTCATTTGGACCCAACATGGAGATTTATGAATATTCCCAAACTATATGGAAATTGCATGGTTCAATAATAGAAAATGTAAATTAGATTACCAAGGAACCTTCTGACCTGCTCAAGGGAATCAGCCATACACACAGACACAGACGCACACACACATGCACACGCACACACACATGCACACATATCAATGGTGGTTTGTTAATGATACATCAGATTTTTAAAGTGTATCTGTGGGGATCTCTATGTGTTCCTGGCATATGGCGAAGGCTCAATAAATATTTGTTGAGTTCATGAATAAATAAACATATTATCACTGTAGAATTCACCACATGCTCTGTGGATTATAGGGAAAATTCAAAGAAATGTTATATTTTGAGGTCCAAACCAAAAAAAAAAAAAAAAATGAGCAGAGTTGCCTCCATCCAGACCTGGGGGACCAGAGGCCAGAATCGCGCATTGATCTGGGCTCTGCAGTTCCCACTGGCTTTGCTGTCAAGATTCTCAGGTTTTAAGTGGGCCCTGCTGTCTACTCTGGCATGGCCCATCCTGCCTGGTGTTGGGCCAGCAGTCAAGGGGGCATGGCAGGTGACTGCATGCCAGTCCTATGCCCATTCATTTCTCCTGTGGGCTTTGCTCTTCCAGCTCAGGGGGTCCCAGACTTGCCAAAGGAGACATCAGCAAGAGTTGAGAAGCAGGGGTTGACAGTCCCAAGACATTAGGGTGCTCCCAGTGTCCACAAGGTAGCTGAGGTTACTGTTCAGGTGTTGTACTACCGTTGATCAAGTACCTGCTGTTTTTAATACTGAACATAATGAACTAAAATGGGTTCTCCCTGCTGTTTCACCAAAGCCCATGTCCTCTCTGATTCATTTCTCAGGGGCAAATGTCCAGTTTGGAAAGAGCATGGTATGGTATATATAAAGGAAGGCAGCTGGAACAGGAAAGGGGCTGGAGGATTGGGGTGGTTGTCCCCAAGAGGAGGGGCTGAGATGAAGACATGACATCTATCATTAGACATCTGAAGGGGGGCTAGAAACATGGACCAACTGGGTTTTCCATCTTAATCAACATTTAGCTAAGTATCAGTCTTCCCACCCCAGGGGTCCGGGTACTCATCCTTTGAAAGGGCAGAGGTGACAGTCTTCTAGCTGTCCCACCAGCCATGTCTACAAGCTGCGTCTGTTGCTTGTTGTTGAGACAGAGTCTCACTCTGTAGTTCTGAGTGGCCTTGAGTGAGTCATTCTCCTGCCTCAGCTTCTGAGACCAGGGATTACAGTGTGTGACACCAGGACTGGCCTCAATCTGCGATTTGTGTCACAGAAAATAGTACATATTTTCATGTTTCAGCTTTAAATGTTGTGCTCAGAACTGTGTGTCTTCACACCATTTTCACACCTCCCTTCCCCACCTCCGCCAAGTCAGATGCACCCGCCTGGCCTGCTTCTCTATCCCTCTACAAGGGGTTCTTTTACATCTGCAGCTCATAGGGATGAGGTAGATGGATGCAGGTTTTGGCATGGGAAGGGAGGTTTGCTGAAGGTCTAAGCCAGTCACAAGACAGGTTGAGTTTAAGGACAGTGAACCCCAGGGCCTTAAGCTTCTTCAGGGGACTTCCTGACAGTGGTGCTACTGATTTCTCATCCATAATCTAGATGGTGATGATGATGATGATGATGACGATGATGACAGTGAGGTGGTAGTGGTGATAATGATAACAGTAAAAACACATATAGATTTGATATAACCCAATTTTTGAAGACTTGCTTATTTTTATTGTGTGTGTTTATGTGTGTGTGCGCGCGCTTGTGCCTGTTTGTGTGTATGTACCATGTTTGTGAAGATGTCCACAGAGGCCAGAGCGGGCACCAGATCCCCTTGAACTGGAGCGATAGGCAGTTGTGAGCCACCTGGGGCCAGTGTCAGGAACCATGTCCAGGCTGTATATAAAAGCAGCAAGTTCCTTAAGCCACCAAACCATCTATCATCACATTTGTTAAACACAGGAAATGGAAGCTGGTTTTGCTGCCAATATCAAAATAAAAGAAAATGAAATTGCAAACGCTTGGACACTGGCAGGGGGTTCTCTATCTGTTATGCCTCTTAGCAGACATCCCAGTTCAGGAACCAGTGGGCATCTTATGGGAAGACAGTATTTTCTCTAACTACTCTTTGCCTTGCTAGAGGACTGACTTTGGTCATCCACAAGTGGTGATGGCTTGCACACTGTCAACAAAACTTTTGAAGGCACATAGAGACCATTTGGAGGTTTCAAGTCTCCAAAGGAGCAGATGGAGAAGGTGGCAGCATCCTCCATCCCCCGGCCCATATGAGACGCCACAGGGACAGGCCACGAGGGATTCTTCTGTCACTTTGGAGTCTAGTTTGACAGTTTGAAACACTTAGAGGTCTCAATGCCCTCCACTGAGAGTGTGACTGGTCCTTCTGCCCCCTCTGCTTGTCACACCATGTACCTATCACCATCCGGAAAAGTACTAGATTGTCTCTCTGCTTTAGTTTCCCACCTTTAGCCAGAGTTTGCCCACAGGCTGACCTCAGTGCTTTTGGTTTGATTAGCAGCCAGATGTTCTTATTTTAAATTTGTAATTCAAAACCTCCTTACAAAAACCAAAAGAGTAAGGTGTTTTATGTGAAGAGAAACTTTTCTGCTTCTCTGTAAGCTGGGATCCGGAGTCATGGGCCTGCACTCGTGGGTGCTGGCAACCTGGGGTGTTGGTATATTACCATGACTGGTTCATCCTCGGGGTTGCCCAGCAGAGCTGTCATCATCTGTCCCCTCATTTTGGTTGGCCATCTCCCGGAGTCAGGATGTGTCAGATGGCCTTCTTGGTGGGTGATTCTAATAAAGCCTTGTGAAAATGGGTCATTAGGCAGGAAGGAAAATAACAGCAGAGGGCACAGAAAGAACACATTCCTGTCACGACAGCCAGAGTGTAACCCTACTGGTGTCACCGTGAGAGCCATTGTGGGACATGTCTGGATTTGTCCCTTCTGAGAGCCAAGAGAACGGGGTAGAAGCACACCAGCCCCTTCTCACCTATCTCTTTGGCCTGCTCAAGCAGAAGGACCTAGTGGCTGTTCCGGAAAGGTCAGAGGGCACCGGAATGACCAGGCTTGCCCAGGGCTGAGCTGCCCTTCATACCTCTGTGAAATCTCTGACACTGTTACATTATTGTCCTTGTGCCAGCATCGGCCACTCCTGTACAGTATTGTGTTGGGATCATGGTTTCTTCTTCTTCAGAGGTTTGGGGACAGGTAGACACCAGAAAGTCACCCATTGCTTAAGAAAGCAAACCACACTGCATGGCTATGGGGCCTGCCTGGTATTCCCAAATCTTCAGATGGAATGGAGTCTTCCTTGAAACACAGCCAGGGTTCCTGGGTCCATCTGACTTATTTCTTCTGGAGCATTTAAATCTCTTTTGTACCACTGGTGTGTTCTAAGCTTAAACATCCAGCTAGTTGTGATGGCATTGTGGGAGGGAATAGCTGGAGGAGAGGAGTTAGCATTCCTGCCCTTAATCAAACCTCCAGATCATAATCCAGCCTGGGGCCTTTTTCAGCCACCAACCTGCTCTGCCCAGCAAATAGAAAAAGGCAGAACAAGGTGATGGTCCTATTCTGCCTCATGGTGACACTTCCTGGGACTCTAGGGCTGTCTATCTGTGCAATAAAAGGGGACTTTTGGGGCAGGCAGATGAGTAAGTCTTTCTAAGAGACCAGCTTCAGACCAAGGTGATGCCCTACCAATAATGGCTACAGTTGTTGTCAAACTGGAGGCCTGTTCACAGCTCTCTGTCCAAGTAGCTTCAGCTTGAGACTTTCCAACTTTCAGAACCATGCTTCCCCTCCATGCCTGTTGGATTTGCTTTCTTTCATGTCTTTGAAGGTGAGAACTATGGGTGGTCAGGCCTGAGTGCAGCCCCTTCGGGATCAAGTGAGCATTTCAGGATCTTCCTCATCTTGATCCCTTTCCCACATACTAAGGATTCCTGCTGTAGGTGGCATATCATTACACTGAGCAGTAGTGGGGTGCTGGGACCAGAGACGGACTCAAGGATATGGAGTCAAATACATGGCTTTATGGTACATTACTAGAAGTACATGAGCCACCGTGTACCAGCCAAGAAAGCCACTGGCTTCCCTCTGCCCTTATCTCCTTGTAAAAAAAGTGTAAATTAACATAGCACCTACCTTAGTGAGTTACTGTAATGAAGCAAATGAATGAAAATAAATTTACAACAATTTATTCTAAAGTGAGATAATGTTTTAAAGTACTCCTTGCCAGGCACAAAATGAGAGTTCAATAAATGAGAACCTGTTTTTTTTTTTTTTTTAACCATCATCAGTGTCATCCACATCATCACCATTGTCACCATCACCACCACTATCTCCATCATCATCTCCATCATCACCATCACCACCATCTCCATCACCATCACCACCACCATCTCCATCATCATCACCACCATCTCCATCATCATCACTACTACCATCACCACCATCATCACCACCACTATCTCCATCATCATCTCCATCATCACCATCACCACCATCTCCATCACCATCACCACCACCATCTCTATCATCATCACCACCACCATCTCCATCATCATCACTACCACCATCACCACCATCACCATCACCACCACTATCTCCATCATCATCTCCATCATCACCATCACCACCATCTCCATCACCATCACCACCACCATCTCCATCACCATTACCACCACCATCATCACCACCACCATCACCACCATCTCCATCATCATCATCACCATCACCACCACCATCTCCATCACCATCATCTCTATCATCATCATCATCATCTCCATCACCATCAACACCATCATCTCCATCACCATCACCACCACCATCTCCATCACCATCATCTCTATCATCATCATCATCATCATCATCATCATCTCCATCACCATCAACACCATCATCTCCATCACCATCAACACCACCATCTCCATCACCATCAATACCACCATCTCCATCACCATCACCACCATCTCCATCATTTCCATCATCATCATCATCTTCATCATCAGATATGTAATTGTACTTGCTACTCTTCTCATCTCTGTGACAAATACCTGACACAAACAACTTAATGGAGGAAGGACGGATTTTCATCTCATGATTTAGGAGCTTCAGTCCATAATTCTTGGCTCTGTTGAGTCTGGGCCCATGGTGAGGGAGACCATCATGGCAACAAGAGCATGTGTCAGAGACTGTTCACCTCCTGGTGGACAGGAAGCAGAGAAGGGGAATGCAAAAAGATGTCAGATATTGGCCCCAAAGGTCAGATCTAGTGGCCTAATTTCTCTAGCTAGGCCTCACTTCCCACTTCTCCCTACCTCCCAATAAAGAATGTCATCACATTATACATTCATCAAGGGATTAATCCATTGATTAGAATATAACCACACCCCCAAAACCCATAAGCTGGTTAACACCCTACATATGAGCCTATGTTAAATGTGGCTCATATTCAGACTATAGCAGTCATCAATGTCACCACTACTGCCATTATCACCAAAACCAGTATAATCATCATCATAATCATCTTCATCACCATCACTATCATCATCATCATTACTATCTTTGTCACCATTGTCATCATCAGTATTCTGATCATTATCATCATTTTGTTTCTCATAATTGACATTATCATCAGCATCATGATCATCATAATAGTCATAGTCATCATTTTCATCATAGTCATCATCACCATCACCATCATCATAGTCACCATCATCACAGTCATCATCATCATAGTCATCATCATCATCATCATAGTCATGAGCATCACCACCATCATTGTCATCATCATCGCAAACTGAAATTCTAGGAATACCAGCACTGAGCTTTCCTAAGAGGGCAGGACCCCATCCACTGAGAAGGCTCAAAGGAAACCTAAAACAATGAGGACTTGAAGATGTGTGTGGAAAAGTTGAAAGAATATGGATGAGTAATGGAGTCACAGGGTCATAGCAAGTCTGAAGAGAAAGAAGGGTTTTAGAAGTAAGGTAAGGTACAGATGAGATGGTCATGGATATTTAGGGCAAGGAGCAAATTTAGCTGGAATGAGTTAGACTGAAGGGGTCATGAGCTGGGAAAGATAGGAATGGTTAGTCCTGGTTGCCAGGAGCTGGGTAGGGGACAGTCCATGTAGTCTCTACTCAGATCTGTGTGATCTGAGCAAGGACTACATATGCTTAAGAGGAGCAGTCTGCTTTCAAGGGGAGGTCAGGTTCCCAGGTGAGGAGATTCTCCTACAGGCTTAACAAAATGGTCTTCATGACCATATGCCTGGATGCTCCATTTGTCAAATTACATCCTTTACTTCAACAGCAAAGCCAAAGCCCTGTGACAGGAGCTTGGAACAGGCTGGGTAGCCACACTTTATTGGACAGTATTGAATTTGTTCAGACCCCTGCAATTTTGCTGGAAAAGGCCATGAATATGAGGTCAATTTAGCCTCCAACCCAGAGCCACAAAGTAGATAACCAGCCGCTGCATTCTGTGGGGGAGATGAACTATTCTGTGGAGCTGTTCAATAAGTCAGCCATTAGCAGGGAAAGTGCTTACATGCACTTAAAAAAAATTAAACAACAAAATAAGAGTGGTTGATTGACAAGGCATCAATAAAGCTGTGCGGGTGCACTGTTGACCCTCCCTCCACGTGCTCCTGCCAATCTGTGTTTATTAGAAATCAGTTCCTATAACTAGCTGGTGGCAGAGAAAGTAGGAGGGTAGGGATACTCCTCAGCCGTGCACTTGTGAAGTGCTAACTCGTTAATTCATGGCTCTTGGTTCAATTTCGCTGTCATCTATTGCAGCTGAAATGTGGGGACGGTGTTAGGAGGAGGGTAATCATTTCACGACTTATACCTTTAAGGCAGAACTGCTTGTTCCAGGCCTTGCATCTAGTCTTCCTTTCTGCGGACCAACTGAATTCTAATTTGTTTTCAGGTAGCCACGTGTTGTACTAAAAATTATTGGTCTTCCTTGTCTTTCCTGTTTAAAAGAAAGCATACTAATTTTCAATCAAATGCTTTAGAATACACAGGTAATGCAAATTATGAAAACTTGATATGGCCTATAAATGTAATAGTTTCTTTTTCCTCTTTTAAAAACTATTTGATTGAAATAGAATGGCATTTGTTTCCCCCCTTCTCTCCTTCATTTCCCCCCCTACTCTCCCTCAACTCAAAATCCTTCCATATCCCCCACTCTCAAGTTGATAGCCTCTTTTTCTTTGATTATTATTGGCATGTGTGTGTGCACAAATATAAAATACAACCTGCTGTGTCCGTTTTTGCTGTTTGTATATACATGGTTTCAGTGCTGAGCACTCCGCATTGAACAGCCAATAAAGGGGCACATTCTTGGGAGAAGGTAATTCTGCTCTTAGCAGTCATTAGTTAACTATAGTTCTTTCTCTAAGCGGGCAGACCCTGAAAATTTCCCTTTCCACACTATTGTGTCTATTGATATTTCCATTATTCCTTTCTTATCTATGCAGCCATTTCTAGGGAAAATACTTTCACACAGACTTCCTGGTGTGCTGACGTTTACATTCTTTCTTCCTCCTCCTCCTCCTCCTCAAAGCATGGTTGTTGATGCCACTCTGCCAAATGAGACAAAAGTTGAGTTTTCAGAGGAAAAAAATATTGCCCTGATAACGTGCATGACACTTTTCTCTTTCTCCTTTTTGTTTTCTGCATGTTTGGAATGTGGATGTAAGTCTAGAGGTACAGTGGTCATACTGTGACATGGGGTGACAAACTAGAGGATGACCATTGTTATGCCAAGCACACTGAAGCAGAAAAATTAAACTTGCACCTGTTGCTGGGATGAACTCCAAGTTGCCCATTTATAGACTGTGCTGTGCGGCAAAAGTAAGTTCACATGTCCTTAAGGGATTTTAGAGTTGTCTGCCAATTGTAGCTGACCATCCCTAATACACTTGCATTCCAGAATGTTTTCTCAAACTAGTGTTGTCTAAAGATATTTGCCTAGCACTGGACATTGAGTATTGTCTATTTAAGAGTATACTGTTGGGCTGGAGAGATGGCTCAGAGGTTAAGAGCACTGACTGCTCTTCCAGAGGTCCTGAGTTCAATTCCCAGCAACCACATGATGGCTCACAACCATCTGTAATGAGATCTGGTGCCCTCTTCTGGTGCCCTCTTCTGGCCTGCAGTCATACATGTTGTACAATAAATAAATAAATCTTTAAAAAAAAAAAAAAGAGTTGAAAAGAATTTCCCTTCAGAATTCTGAAGGCATTTGTAAAAAAAAAAAAAAAAAAGAGTATACTGTTTGTCATACATGGCACTCATAATCCAGTCCTCAGAAGACTGAGGCACAAGGACCATGAGTTCTAGGCCTGCCTGAGCTACATAGTGAGATCCTGCATCAAAAAACAAACAAAACAAAACAAAACAAAAACAAAACAAGTGCTTGTGTTATCATTTGGATATAAAGAAGTTCCTGTAGATGTGTTTAAACACAGATCCCAGCTGGTGGGGAGGTTGTGGAACCTTTGGGGCATGTGGCCTAGCTAGAAGATGTGGATCACCTGGGGTGAGAGATGATGTCCGCTTCTGATTCCTGCCTGAGCACTCTGCCTCCTGATCTACCATAATGTCAGAAATTCCCCCTACTCATTTCTGCCCAGGGACTCTGTTCTCCAGCTAATTGTCCTGGAAAGCTGTTATTTGTCTCTCACCCTCAAACTCATGTTGAAATGCAACTGTCCTTGCAGGCAGGGCCTAGGACAGGTTGGGCCATGGGTGGTGCTGATATCTTGAGTGAGTTAATGTCTGTCTCCAGAAATGGGATGATTGTTCTGGGGTCTAGCCCCTTTATCTGTCTTTCAGAAGCACTCGTAGGTCTATCCACCTGGTCTCCAAGGGAAGCCACTGCTGTGCTGTTATTAATGCTCCAGGGCTCTCTGCTGGGTCAAGCTGAGGCTAGACTCCAGATGAGGTGGAGTTCTTGCCTGGCTCCCTCCCATGTTCTATTTCATTTCCCTTCTTTTTCTGTTGAGATAAAGGACCATCCAATCCCTTGACTCTGACCCAGGCTCTGCTCAGGGCAGCTGCCCGACAGTATCTTGAAATCATCTTGTCTAGCTCCTGTTTTTATGAATCCCCCTCCCCACCAAACCAATCCCAAACCAGGCTGGATTCCCATTCCCACAATGACATGTTACCTCGGGATTGTCTTTCTGCTGGTCTATTTCACTTGATTGAAGGCTACTCAGATGCTCCACTGAGCTGTGTTTAACTCTGTGGCTTGCTGCTCAGCGCCTGCCATGGTGATGCCCAGGGACGAAAACAATAGCAAGAACCACCAGCTAACATGACTAAGTCCAACACAGTCCCGATGACGTCCATTCCTAGCGAGTCCATTCATACCTTGCTACAGTCCTTCACGAGGTGCCTGCGGGAGTCAGAGGATAACCTGCTGGAGCCAGTTCTCTCCTTCTATCGTATGGGTCCTGGAGATAGAAATCAGGTCACTGAGCTTGTCCCCAAGCACCTTTACCCACTGAGCAATCTTACCAGCCCCTACAATCCTCCTAAGTAGATGTTGCCATGACATTTTGCAGAAGAGGGATGTGAGGCCAGGGAAGAGCCACAAGAGAAGAATTTGGAACTAGAATGCAACACTCCTCCCAGCGCCCTGGGATCTCTCGTTCCCTCTCTCCGGAAGAATTAGTTTAGAGAGATCCAAACACTGCTTCCCATCTTGCTCTCCAGCGGTCAAAAGGCAGCAGTGATGCTGGACAAAAGTCACTGCTCACATATCACAAGTCATGTGACAAAGGAAAGGGTCATCACTGAGTGGGTGTCTCTGCTCCAACAACCTAAGAGTGAGGCCACTCCAGAAGTCACTTACACACATGTGAAGTGGGGGATGCTGTGGCCTCATGGTGGCCTCATGGCAGCCTCATGAGTTCCTTGAAGATATTTGCTATGACTGGATTAGACTCTGACAGGCAGAAGAAGCTGACACTTCTCAAGGACAGTGAGGGACAAACATAGGGAGACATTTAGCTATCTGTGGCACATCACACTCTTCTGGAAACAGAGGCAAAGGTGAGTGTGGAAGCATTGCCTGTCCCCTCTAACCCAGGACACACAACGTCCCAAACTCTTCTAGCAGATACTCATCTGGGACTCAGTGGCCAGAACAGGAACCTAGGACCACCCCAACTGCGAGGGCAGGGGAGGGCAGAGACTGGGGTTGTCCCAATGCCCCTTTTGGTGATATCACATGGCAGATGCCATCATGGTAGGTACATATGCCCATTACCCGGGAGCTTTCTAGGATTAAAGCAAGCTCCAAGGAATGGGGCAAAGGGGGATGAGTGGACAGAGCCAGCTCCTTGAGTCTGCCCCACTTCATTATTCAAGCCAATCCTGGCCGTGTTGCTTGAATAGCTGCCAAGTGCCAGGCACTGTGCCAGCTGCCAGGGGATGGCTTTCTTAGGTCTAATATCACTATGGCTTCTACTTCCACCACAAGGTTACCAGGACCCACAAGGTAGGTAAATCCAGAGGCACCTTCAGGGATCATCCTTGACCCTTGCCTGTAGTAGATGCTACTAACAAGTCAAGGTCACTACATCCCAACACACTTGGGGATGTTCAAGAAGAAATCCCAGGACCCCAGGGTAAGGCAAGGAATTGGCATGACCAGATTGAATGCCTTTTCCTGGGATCTCCATCAGCAGGAGATGAGGAAGAGCCAGAAGCACAACCCACAAGCTAACCCTCTGCCTGGCTCCCTGGAGCGAACAGGGAGGGGCCTTTCCCATCATTTCTGATGATTAAACCGAGTTCATGTTCAGAATGTGTATGGAGTTATTTGGGCCAAATTTCCATGTTAACTGTTCAGATCAGAAACACTCGATGTCAGTTAAACTTGGTTGGATTATATGACAACACAGTCAAGATCAAGACCATGTGGCTTGATTTGATTTAACCCAGAGAAGAAATGCCTTTCCCTTCTGCCCGGCTATAACACTGTACATATAAAGATACACACGCGTTTGCTCTCTGCCAGAAATGTCAACTGCTTTTGATCTCTCCCTTTAGATATTAAAGCTCCCCCTGCTCACCCTTCTGCTTGGCAGGGCCCCATCAGGGCTTTCAAACCAATAAACAATCTTGGAGCTGCGAAGAGGGTGGACGCCTTTTGCCTTTTTGAGCCTGAGCCCTGTGGCCTGAAGGTCGTGTTTAATCAGCCTCAAGGTTTTGGCTAACACTGATTTGCAGTCTAAAATAGCATTCCAATAACCTCAGCCCCTTTCTGGCCCCCTCCTCAGCTATGGGAAGAGGGGACAGAGAGGCCTGTGGGTTTGGGGGCTTGTGTGTTTGTTGTTAAGGCTCTAAAGCAAATGAGCTGTGCTTGGCTGGTGGCCTCTGCAGAGAGCTCCCTGCTGGCTTCGCGGAGGGTATTGGCCTCAACGCGGAGCCTAGGTCCTGAGCACCCCCTGGTAATTGAACTAAAGCAGAAGAATGCCAGCTGGAGTTGGAAGTTGCGTTATTTCTTCTCAAATGCTAAAGATAAATTCTGCTCTTAGTAGCAGATGTGGGACCAGCTTTGCATCACTTCTGTTCTGCCCATCACCATAGGCAGAAAGCAAAAGCAGAGATGTATCCATGTGAGCTATGAGCCTATGGCCAACGCTTGTATTAATGCTAAAGACCACACAAGTCCCTACTACGGCTCTTCAGACAGGTTGTTCAGGTTACACAGTCTCCTGAGATGAAGGCTTAGCCACTTCTGCTTCCCCTGCTGCTAATGCTTTCTGACTTCTTATCCTTGCTGGATGCCTCGGAGATGGCCTTGGCTAACTCAGTTTCTCAGCTCTCTCCCTTTTTTTTTTTTTTTCCTGCATGAAGTTCTAAGAATGACTGTCAATGCAGTGGGGCTGTGACCTCCTGAGGTCTGGGTGACCCACCCGGGCAGCGTGGACGTTTTTTGTTCCTGATCCTCCTGGATGATCTAACGTCTCTGGTGAGGAGGGATTACCATGACAGCACTGGCTTTATTCCCTCCTCTGAGACCAGGACATCTTCAAAGCTTTGCTGAGTGAATAAGTCCAGGGGGTAGATAATTTTGATTGGCAATCTGGTTGGGTAGAGAGAAACCTGGGAGATTAGAAAGGGATGTTCCTGGGTGTGAAATGAGGGCATTTCCATAGCTGATTGCTGCATGGGAAGAACTACTACCCTGGATGTGGATGGTTTCTTCCAGTAGGTTGAGACCAGGGCAGAGCAAAGGGGGAGAGATGAAGCCCACTGTGTACATATTCTCTCTCCACAGTGTGCGGTCTCATTGTCATTCAGAAATGTCAGAACCAAGCTGGGCGGTGGCGGCGCACACTCGGGAGGCAGAGGTAGGTGGATCTCTGAGTCCCAGGCCAGCCTGATCTACAGAGTGAGTTCTAGGACAGCCAGGGCTACACAGAGAAACCCTGTCTCGGGAAAAAGAAGATTCCTTGTTGCTCCTAGTTCTCCCCAGGCAGGGGACAGTGATGAAGAGATCTAAGTCACACCAGAGCTCCGCCTCTGCTGTCTCCCTGCTGTGACTTAAGTGTGGTGTGTACAGCTCCATCGGCCAGCTTCCCTGAGCCTTAAAGAATTGATCACAATGGACTCCAGGCTTTCATCCTTGCTGTTTGCTTCTAAACTCTAAGGCCATGTTACATGGCTGTGCGCTGTCGTGTCTAACAGATGTGGCAGGTTGTTCCTAGTGGACACACAGTGACACTTTCGGTCAGGCTCCAGGCAGTGAAAGTCCGCCCTGTTGTGTGCCAGGCTTGGTCCCTAGGTGGTGATGCCACTGAAGGCAGTTGGGTTATGAGGGCAGCCAGCCTCATAAATGGGTTGATCCACTCATGAGCTCATGTTTTTAGGAGGTGGGGCCCAGTTGGAGGATGTGAGTCACTGGGGGCAGACCTTTTCAGACTGTATCTTATCCCTGGAGCTTCCCCTCTCCCCCACTCTGCTCTGACACAACATTGTGCCACCATGATACACCACCTCGACACAGATCCATAACAATGGAAAAGCCAACCCTAGATTAAATGCTATGAGACCATGAGCTAAAATAAATCCTTCCTACTTTGGGCTCTCTTGCAGGTATATTTTGTCACGGTGACCAAAGGTTATTAGCACAACTCTGCAATTGGCTGTCCGTTACTTTGCCTCATAACCCTTCCGCAACTGGGTGGATGATTCCTGGTCCATCCTTGGGAAACTGGTACTAGACAGGCTCCACTTAAGAGTAAGATTATCCCAGTTAGAGACCCCCATCTGGTTAGCCAGCTGGGGTGGTGGCCGATTACCAGCTCAGATGAAATTGCTCAGCCCCTCTGTCCTTCCCAGAACAGACGAGGCTAGGTTAAGCAGCAATAACAAAATGGCCGTGTGCCCACCCAACAGAAGCTGGCCTGTCAGCTCTGCAGAGTCCTCTGCATGTGAAGCCTCTTCAGGGCATCTGGCCTCTCTGCTGTGGATTCACTGATCCAGGCAGCATCCTCCATTTCAGCATGTTACCTCCATGATCACGGGAGGGACAATGCCAGTTCACCAGATATAACCATTGAAATGTTTGGGCCTAGGTGTAACATTCATTATTATTTCTCTTCACAGTCCATGGACCAGAACTAACCACATGCTGAAAGAGACCTTAGAAATGGGTGGGAATATACGAACATTAAATGATCAAGAAAACTACATCTCCATCCCCACCACACATTTCAGAACCTTTTCATTATCCCTACCTCATTCAAAGAGATGCCACTTCTGAACCAATTGTTAGTGCTGTACCAGAGTATGGGAGAACCCTGCAGCAGAGATGGATGCAGCCCTGGAGAAATCATAATAGCTAATATCCATCTGAAATACTCTATATGCCAAGCATGCACTTAACTTCTGCAGGCCTTGTCTCAATCAAGCCTCTGAATGGCCTTTGTAGGGAGTTAGTTATGAATTCCTTAGTTATTGCCAAGAAAAGTAAAGCCCAGAGGATCGACATGATCTGCATTCACCCTGGTCAATGGCCAGCAGAGCTCTAGGCACACACACGCTGAGGAAATCACACTGCATCCAAGCCACTGGACTTGGAGCTCTGCACCGGACACAAGTGAATCACAAAATGAGGTCTTAGTCACCCCTGTCTTAGCTGATGAGTGACGGCACCAGCAACCCCCAGAACTCTTGGTGCCTTGAGAACCTGCCCCTCACCAGAGCTGGAGTCCCGCCGGCAACCCTTCCCAAATCCAGGCTTTGTCCGGCAAACAGGCCACTCCAATCCTGTCCATAGCCCGATGTGTTTGGCTGAAGAGCCTATCAGCATCCCGTCCTGGCATCCTGGTATCCATGGAGAGGTGGGCATACGCCAAGCCCCAGGGTAAGAAAAGACCCCCTCCATGTCTCCCAGGAGATGTTTGTGTTCACTGTTGATCCAACACCAACACCTAGAGGCCTGTGAGAATCTGAGTTACTTGTGAATAATCAGGCCTTAGGGGTGGTCCACGATCAAAACCTATCCCATTCCCTCATCAGGAGTGTGTCTGTGTTTGCAGAAAGAGCTTCGTAGATGGAACCAGAAGTCTTCCTTCATCCCACTACTTATGGAACACCTAGGCACTGTAGGCATCCCCAAAGAATGAATGTATGACATGTCTTCTTCTACCCTTGAGGAGCCATGAACTTCATTTCAGGAGATTAAAAAGTCAAGCTGAGCGGCGGTGGTGCACGCCTTTAATGCCAGCACTCAGGAGGCAGAGCCAGGCGGATATCTGTGAGTTCAAGGCCAGCCTGGTCTACACAGCGAGATCAAGGACAGGCACCAAAACTACATGGAAAAACCCTGTCTCGAAAAACAAAACAAAATCAAGCCACAGCAAGAAAGAGGGAGCCCTGTATGGTAGAAGGTGCAGAATGTGACAAGATTCCAAGGACTGTGATCACTCCCTGTGGGCAGAGGAGGCTTCCATAGGAGGCAGATTCTGACAAACTTCATCTCATTTGGACCGAGGGTCCAGGCAAAGAGAACGGCACATGTGAAGCCCTTGCCTGCAAGGCCTATCCTAACAAGGCTAATTTCCCCAGCATGCGATCATGTTGGGCACAAGGAAAGAAGAGTAGAATTGGCCAGAGAAAGATTTCTTTTTGGGGGTGACTCTGGGGTGGAGGAATCTACTTGGTACCCTTGGATAGGAACTCTGAAGGTGGAGCACTTGGGGAGAAGGAAGGTTCACCCTGGGAAAAGTCCCAAGGACGGGGCCTGGGAGAGGAAGAGGCATCCAGGTAAAAGGGATGATTTTCTGTTGTTGTGTGTCAAAGGATTAGGTCTGCAGGCCTGACCTACATTCTCTGGGTCTAACCGGCTAAGTCCGAGATGCTGCGTGGGAGCTGCACTTCTTACCTGGGGTTCCAGGTCCTCTTCCAGACTCTGTAATTATTACATCAATTTATTAGGATTAAAGTGGCTGTCCACCGAGGTCTGCCTTGGTGCTGAAGCCGTTGCCTGTCTCTGCCAGTGACCATGGCATGGGCACCTGCTTGCTCCACACCAGCGACTCCCTTTGATTCCTCTGTCTGCTCCAAGGAAGAAGGAAGAAACTGTCTACTTTTAAAAGCTTTGTGAGTAAGTTAGACACACCCATACCATCTCTCTAAATGAAGGCCATTAATACAGGGCTCCACGCCGTTCCTCTACAGCAGCAGTCCGATTCATCATCTGACTGAATAACACGCAGTGGGCATCTCTGGGGGTGGGGTCAGCTTGGGATCCTGCCTGCTTCAGGAAAGAGGGGTCCCGGGCAGCTGCTGTGTGTGGGAATGTCACAGAAGGGAGAGGAAGTAGGCACAGGCCAAGGGGGCCCTGTGTACAGCTGCAGCCTGACCCATGCTCTGAGCCTTGACCGGCAGGCGGCAGAGAGTGGTGTTCCCGAGGTCTGTCCCAAGGCCGCTTACACCAAAGGACTTCTGTCCTTCAGAGGCTGTGTGACCTGAGTGGCCGATAAAGGCTTCTGAGTCGGGAGTGGATGGGAAGGGGTTGAACCTGACTGGTTGTCGAAGACGGGGGTGGGGTGAGGGGTAGGTGGGGTGAGGGGGTGTTCTTCCGCTAGGCTTCTGAGTCTGGTGTGGGTGGGGAGGAGTTGAGTCGACACCTGAAGGGGGCAGGCCCTTGCCCATGCACCAGCCCACAGCCTTCGGTCTCTGCTGGGCATTCTAATGCTAAAGCTAAGCACACCATCAGGAAGCCATCGTCCAGGTTCCGCCTGGTGGGTCACAGGTCATTTCCCTCTTGGGCCCCTTCTGTCCAGGCTGGGGGATCATCTCCGGCTGCAAGTGGGCTCCAAAACGTGGGAGAGTCAAAGGACATGAGCGAGAGCAAGCCCATTTTTTTTTTTTTTTTTACTAAGATAGAAACTGAGGCCTAGAGCATAGCAAGCTTGGCACAGGCTCAGAGCTGGTAAGAAACGGGGTCACCTTGCACTGGGGGCCTTGTTTTTGTTCACTCTAGTCTCCAGCTAGTGAGGCCCAAACGAAGTGAGAAGCAAGGAGCTTCAGAGACATGATAGGGGGACCTTCCTGGGGCTCCCTAACTCTGGAATACATCTGTGGGATCTCCCTTCCGCCCAAACTGAGGCACTGTTGCATTGGCTCTGTTTCTGGAAGCTACCATCATTTCCTACCTCTTGGTTCTGAAATATCTTGATTTATTTTAGTGGAGGCATTTGAGAAAAGAAGAGAGGAGAGGAGAGGAGGGGAGGGGAAGAGAGGAGAGGGGAGGAGGGAGGGAAGAGAGGAGAGGAGAGGAGAGGAGAGGAGAGGGGAGAGAGGAGAGGAGAGGAGAGGAGAGGAGAGGAGAGGAGAGGAGAGGAGAGGAGAGGAGAGGAGCCTATGGCTGTCAGTGCTGAATTGCTGCATCCTGTGATGCCAGCCTTGGACACCCCCAAAGGATGAAGTCGGAAGGATTCGTTAACAAGCACCCCATAGCACAGCCTGGAGTAGCGAGCCCCTCACTCTCAGCCCTCCTGCACCAAACTGGCCCACCAGAGACCAGGCAGGCTTAACCTTAGTGCCCAGGTGGAGGGGAGCTGGTGATGCTCCCCAGGCACCCACAGAGCAGATGCGTTTCAAAGCCCGAGGATTATTCACTTGGCATGTGTGAGTAGCTAATTAAGTTTCACTATTTACCTCTGGAAAAGCACGGAGTTTCCCGGGCTCCGCAGAGGGCCCGGACCTCTCCTTCTTTCTCATCTTCTGCTCATAATCAGGCCTGTAGACTTCTGACTCAGTGCCATCTTTGAGGCTGGAGAAGAGCCCTTATGGATGGCCATGCCCACCCCGAGACGGCAGGTAGAGCAAGGTGGAGCAGGGTGGGCCTTGAAAAGCGAATTAGCAACTCTGACTGCATGACCTTGATCTCTCTGAAGGTTGTTCTCTGCATCTGTAAAGTAGAGCAGATCAGAAGATTGGAGGAAGGCTAGAGACAAGGGTTTATGAGGGAGTGGCCAGAGGCCCACCCCTGTCCATCCCACCCTGTCTCCTTGTCTAAACACTCAGTAAGATGCCCACCTAAAACAAGACATTTCTAGCCTTTGTGCCTTAGGGGTACCCCATGAGATGGGAGAAAGTTTTTTTTTTTTAGTTTTTCAAGACAGGGTTTCTCTGTGTAGTTTTGTGCCTTTCCTGGAACTCACTTGGTAGCCCAGACTGGCCTCGAACTCACAGAGATCCACCTGCCTCTGCTTCCCGAGTGCTGGGATTAAAGGCATGCACCACCACCACCCGGCTCAGGCCCCACCTTTCTCAAGCCCCATTACATCACAGCTTCCGGTTCCTAAGCACCCTAGAACATTCAATGCCCTATGTGCTGTGTGGAGAGAAAGCGGGAACCCTGTATGAATGGTGAGTGCGACGAACCCTCCACACATGCTGCTTCATTTAATTCCCAGGATCTGTTTTACAGGAGACGAAACGGAAGTTAACAATGGAGAAGCAACACATTCATCATAACAAAACAAGAGAAGTGACAGAACCCACCCCTGGCCAGGGATCTGGATGACTGTTCAGTGAGATTTAGGCCTGGAGTCACATGCTCAACTGTACCCCAGAGGCAGGCTTTGGGGAACTTTGGGTATTTTAGGACAGGGTGGGTGAGTTGGACCTACCCAGCCTTCCACTCCTGTCCTGTATTGGAGGATTTATTAAGGCAACTCCGCATAGTTAAAAAGGAGGTTTATTTTGGGGTAACTTACAGCCAGTAAAGGGGTTGGTTACAGGATCCGGGAGAGGTGAGGTGCAGTCCAGCAGGGTTCTCTGGAGAACTCCGCTCGGTCTCCCATCCAGCATCCAGGATCACCAGGAACAAAAAAAAACTCACCCGGATCTCATCTCAGGTCTTACACGTTCCCCCCTCTGCCCCGCCTCCGGGGCAGGTCACAGGTAGGCGTGACAGTTACTGGAAGCCTCACTGGGGGTAGTACTTCCAGGTCAAAGCTGGAACAGCTATGAACCTTCACTCAGGGCTGGTGTAAACACTGTGGAGGGTTAGCAGAAGCAGTCCCCTCCTCTTAGTAGTGGCCTGTGATGAGAGATGAAGCCAGGCTTCTTCTGGGGACAGAGGTGCGTGGCCCAGCATCCCCAGCCGCTCCAGTGAAAGACAAAGTTAGAAACCTCGGGGGAGAGTCCCTTCTGTGAGCCGCGGAATGGGCTCCTGAGCTAACTTCATCTGTCAGGTCTCTCGGATCCGGCTGACAGGGGTGACTGCAGGTGAGAGCACGGTTCCTAAGAACACCAAGGCCATCGGTGTGGGGCCACTTGTCACCCTCGAGTCTCGTTAATGTGGGGAGGTGACACCGGCAAGTGTCACATTGCACTCTATAAATCATAGACTCTGTGATGGCAGCCAGCGACGCTGGCATGTTAGGGGAGGCCCAGGACCCGACGACCACTTCATCACAGAGGCAGTGTGGGAGACAGACCCTGCTGGGAGCTGGTGGAGAGGTAAATGTATCTCTCAGGCCAGGGCAGCCTCCAGCCCTTTACAGCCAGGGTCGTAGGCTCAAATGCTGCTGTGGCCACTTACTGGCTGTAGGCAATAGCTGAGACCCATAACTTCTGTCTGCCGAGTTCGGGGTTAAGGGCATCCCTTCAGGGTCTGAAGCTGGTTCTGTGCTTTACCTGCTGAGTGATGGGAGCCAGGTCACTTCTCCTCCCTGTGTGCCTCCCTTTCCTCATCTGCAAAATTGTCTGCTGATAATAACCCCTCATGGATAGGGCTGTGTTGATCCTCAAGACCTGGAATAGCAACTTGCCCCTCAAACCGGGTAGCATCAAGTGACCTGAGCATCCCGTTCCACTGTTATGGAAATTAGATGCTCACAGTAGAAATAGCAGCCAGGCCACAGCCACTGAAGGGTCACTCTAACCCTCCTAGTGCTTGCTGACTCCAGAGTGCCCTGGCAGAGGCCACACAATGCCAGCCTCTGCTTTTGCCTCCATGAGGGACGCTTGCCACTGGACTGGGAGCTCACCTGAACAACACAAAAGGATTATACTTTGAGACTCTGAATTTAACAATACTTGTCAAGACCCTTTTCCAAGCAGAGTCATATTCATAGAGCCCAAGCTTAGAACTGGGCCATAGCTTTGCAGGGGCCACAATTCCACCCAGTACCAGCACTGCTTTGAGAATCAAAGAACTAGTGTTTGTAGATTCCCTACACGGTGCCTGGCTCATGGTAAGTGCTTCTACAAGTACCTACACATTTGTCCATCATTCATTTGCCAAGCCTGGCTTGCCTTGCTTCTGTGGTCCTCTGTTCTGGGCATTCTGTCCTGAGGAGCTCAGAATCAGGCCCCCTCCCTGTTCACCTGAACCTAGTTCTTCGTTACCCTGCTTCTTGCTCTGTCACCCCAGGGCTGATCCGTTCTTGTCCCCTGTGTCTCAGCTCGTGTGCCATCCTCTGAAGACTTCTCAGACTGTCCTCTCTCAGGAAACTCAGCAGCTGTGTTCTGAGCGGTGTGTTCCTTCAGGTCATCTGGATTGGGCCTTCAGCCATGGATGGTGGCAGTCTTGTAACAGAGTGTCCCTTGGTTTCCCAATGTCCCTCGTCACAGGTTTCTCCAAAGTCCTGGCAGCCCCCCAGGTCTGGAGTGTGTTGTGGGGGTCAGAATCACATTCAGGCGTGTTGATGCCCTGGTCAACCAACCCTACCTAGGTAGTGGTAGGAACTGTACACAAACATCCTATGACCTCCAGAAGGATAACTGGAGGTGTGTGTGTGTGTGTGTGTGTGTGTGTGTGTGTGTGTGTGTGTGTGTACACTTTACAGGGCAGAGGAGGGAATGCCCTGGGACATGCTACTGCTCATCCCCACCCCACCCCACCCCCGCCACACACACCCTTCTTGAGTCCTCTCCTGTCCCTTCTCTCCCATCTCATTCCCAGCTTCTTCTTGAGGTTACCGCCTGGAAACCTCACCTGCCTGCACACCTCACCTGCAGCCCTGTCTCCACTCTGCTCTCATGACTTCAGGAGACCCAGGGTCCCCTTGCTGTACTGTTATCCTGCCTTGTTGATGGTGCTCTTACCCCCCACAGTCTGCACTTCACCGCTGTGCCTGTTGTGGCACCTAGCTCTCATGTGACTCCCTCCACATGTCCCCAGCAAGGATCCAGACCCCTGTGGAGCCTTCCTTGGCCACATTGTATGACAGAGGCTCCATGTGACAATAAAATCCGAAGTAGACAAAAGTTGTGGGATATGACTTTATGAGACCATTGTGAAAGCCATTGCTTGCACACATGGATTGCTTGGATTACCTCTTCAGGACAGCAAGCCACCAAATGGCACCCAATGGCTCAAGTTAACACCTGAAACCTGTGAATACTTAATAAACAATTCTAAATGGAGCCCCAAACAGGTTCCTGCTGGGCGACCAGATGTCTCAACTTGCTGGCTTGAGCTACTCTATGGCGGGTTTGTGGTGTGTGGGCTTGACTTGCAGCATGTTAGATTTCAGCAGCAATACACAGAGGTGTCTCCAAGACACACATTATTCTGTGTGGTGGATTTAGCCTTTGCTAGTACAGAAAAAAAAAAAAAAAAAGAGGTTTCTGGGCTACGCACTGCTGGATGGAAGCATGCTCACCAGTCAGTGGTGAGCATGATTCCCAGAGCTGGCTGTAAACATAGTTCTGCCATGTTGGGAAGCTAAAGTGGGCAGAGTCAGCAGCCAAAGCTGCCATTTCAGTTCTAGTAATGCTGCAGTTTAAAGCAATATATTTACAAAAAGGCAGATTCAAATGGAACAAGACTTTAAATGGTTTACAGTATGTGTAAAAATGTATGTAGGCTTGGAAGAGAAAAGAAAATGAATATAGACAGTTATATAAAAAATAGTTTTAAAAAGCAAAGTCTTTAAGGGGATAATAAAGGTAATATAAAAAATAAGCCGTGTAAAGATGGATATTACACAGAGAATCTGGATTGTATTGTCTTTGATATTTGTAACTACAGAAAGACATTTGATTGTAAAGGCTGCTAAATTAAGCCCCCCCCTCTCTCTCTCTCTCTCTCTCTCTATATATATATATATATATATATATATATATATATATATATATATATTTTTTTTTTAAAGTATCTTGACTTCAAAATTTGGATCTAAGGATATGTTGCTTTGGAAAGGAGGCTTTTGTTTCCACAGGAAGCAAGAGGCTATGGATTTGTTTCAGATTAAGTTACATCAGGTTTGACAAGCCAAGACCTCCTAAAAGGTCTCCAATGACACCATGGCCCAGATCATCCAACATCCAAAATCAACTTCAAGGCGACTAGCTCAGAGAATACAGCATCACAGACTACTCCAGTCAGGACTTGACCGTAATCCTAAAATTTTCTTGTGTCCCCATAAGATTACCAACACCCTCTATCAGCAGGAAGTAGCCTAGAAAACTATGCCCACATTTCTCAAAAATGGATTATGGATGTTTGTCTTTGTTTAGGTTGTTGGTTACAAATTGTTATTGGTTATAGTCACTATCTTCCTAAAAGAAAAAAGGATGATAGGCTATAGATATGATAGGATAAAAGGTTAGATTATTGAATTTATGTTTAAAGAGCAACACGTTGTTTAAAATGTTTTACATTGCTATAGATTTTAGTTTATTGATACAAATTTAAAGTTAATTTTGTTATACTATATGCATATTTTTACTGTTGTTTAAGGTATTATGTTTAAACAACTCATTTAAAATTATATGTATCATTAAGAAATACAGATCAATAGTTAATCATCTATGATGATTAAACTTATAGTCATGTTAGTTAAGTTTTCTAGGTATACATAGATAGATTTCAATTAGATAGGTAATCTTCAAACACTTCAAAGACCTACATAATATGGCATTTAAAATGTTTTAAAAACTTAGACTTTCCTGGACAATGAGACACATCTGCTTCTGGCAGCACTGATTTATTTCAGAGAGGAGGATAGGTGTCAAAGACACTCCATATGGAGTTTATCTTCTTCTTGGCAAAAATAGTCATTTGGGCAAGAAACTGTTCTTGCCTGGACTGCTTGACAAAATAGTGTATCAACTGGACATGCAGGACCCACAGGAAGGTGACCACTGAACTTTGAAAGACAAAATGGTCCTTCAGGTTTCTGCTTTGCAGAAGAAACTGCCAGACATTCTGCAGGACACAAAGAGATGTGACTGAGAGACTCTAGGCCTATGGGCTGAAAATGGATGCCCCAACATTACAGAAGAACTTTGGATGACTATCCAGGCAGCCAGCTGTCTCTGTCATTCTAGATTTTTGGAAGTTGCTTTCGATGCTCTTCCTGTTTACCTAGATAATATCATATCCTTCTGGGGTCTTTGATGTAGTTGGAGACTAGATAGTTATAATTATAATTTTCCTTGGTTATGATAAAAGATAAATTAGATATGAAACTTTAGACTCATAAGTATAGGATGGATAGAATATTTTCTTTTGTTTTGCCAAATACAAATAGACTAGATATTGTAACTGTAATTCTTGCTTGATAACTGTTTTGTTATATGTAATTTTACTATGTTAAAGTTAAAACCTTCTTTTTTAATTAAACAGTAAAGGAAAAATGCTGTGGGATAATGCTTTTGTACACTGGCTTAATAAAACACTGATTGGCCAGTAGCCAGGCAGAAAGTATAGGTGGGATAAGCAGACAAGGAGAATTCTAGTAAGAGGAAGGCTGAGTGAGGAGACGCCAGCCTGCTGTCCAGGGAGCAGCATGTAATGGCACACAGGTAAAGCCATGAAACATGTGACAACATATAGGTTAACAAAAATGGGCTGAGGTTAAGTGTAAGAGCTAGTCAGTGGTAGGCCTGATCTAATGGCCAAGCAGTTTTAATTAATATAAGCCCCTGTGTGTTTACTTGGGTCTGAGCGGCTGAGGACACAGGAAATCTTTCAGCTACAGCTTAGGACTGTCCTCACCTGTAGACATGTGTTTAATGCACTGATTCCACTGAGCGGCTGCATACTGGCCCTGTGCCAAGTGCAAATTTTGCCCTGCAGAGCACAGCACACATCCCACCAGAGCTGTGCAAAGTGCAATAGACAAGCAGTCTTTTAAGCTTTGGGGGGTACAGTGGGGAAACTGCTCTCAGCCAAGATGCAAGGCCTCCAACATCATGTCCCCACAGCGCAGAGCTGAGGCCGAGGAGGAACAGACAACATACAGGGAGATGGCTTTAAAGGCAAGGCAACAAAGTGGGTATCCCCATACATATTTCCTCTCCTACTTTTCCATGCCCCCAACATCTGACTACCACCCCACCACCCCGCCAGCAGCACTGTGCTCTCTCCTGTGTGCAGCCTTTTTCAAGCAGGATCCTTACATCACACAATGCAATACCCCTTACCTATGAGATGCAGATGTGTCCAATGTGTGCCCCTATGGTGGATGCATCACTTAACTTACCCCCTACATGTCTTCCTTCTCCTTTCATGGCAAGGTTAACAGAATGAGATCTAAAATCAGATGGTGTGCATTCAAATCAGGACCTGTCATTTACAAATTTGTGTGTAACTAACCTTCCTTGTCTCACGCATAAAACTACTTAAGGGTTTTGCAATGGTTAAATGATAAATGTATGTATAATTTATGTTAAATGATTAAATCTCTCTCTCCTCTCTCCTCTCTCTCTCTCTCTCTCTCTCTCTCTCTCTCTCTCTCTCTCTCTCTCTCACACACACACACACACACACACACACACACACACACACATCAGTCATGTTTCCACCATAGTGTTGTATAACAAACCACCCAGAAACTCAGTGACTTAGGTAACAGTCTTCTTTGTGTTCACTTATCTGGAGGTTAGCCTGAAGCTGCTAATCTTTTTGGAGTTGTCCTGAACCTGGCTCCACACTGTAGCTCATGGGACTCTGCTCCTTGCCTCTGCCCTCCTTGACCCAGCAAGGTGCTTAGAGCTGCTCTCTCTCAGTGATGGCAGAAGCATGAGGCCATTGCCTCTGTCACCCATGCTAACAGTTCGTGATAGCTAAAGCTGGTCACGTGGCTGAATTCAGTGTCAAGGGAGGGAAGTACGTGTTATCCTGGTGGGAAGAGTAGCCAAATTCCCCCAAAAGGGCCTGTGTGTCTGTGAAGGGGACAAGAATTTGGGCCACTAACTCCATCTGCTACAATGCATGAAAGACAGTTAGATGTGCCACTGTGGGGGAGGTGCTGCTCTCAGGATTTTCGAGCTGTTAGAGGACTAACTCGTGTCTCATATCTTGCACACAGTGTTATCTCATATGTGTCTACTCCCAGCCCAACTGGAACTCCAAACATAAGAAAGGAGAGGACCATGTGTGAGCAGCCCCTTTGCATCAAGCTCCACACTGCCCATTATATATTTTCCCTCAACCTAACAGCCTATTTTGGAGGATGTCCATTCAGTTTATGTTAAGATCAAGAAAAGGAGGTTTGGCAAGGTTAAGTAGCCTGTTTAAAGATGCACAGCTAATAAATACTCTGCATGGCTGAAATTCTTACCTTCTTCAAGTCTCTGCTCAGGTGTCACCTCCCAAGGGGTCCTTCCCTGACCACCCTGTCTCCAGTGGCATCCTCTTTCTCTACATGTATCCATGTTCTGCTTGATCCTTTGTTTTTCTTTGTAGCACATGCTATCACTGTTATATTGTTCATTTGATCTTTGTCTCTTCTCTGCTCTGCTCCCCTCTGAGATCTGAATTTATCCAGTCTCATTCACTGCATTTCTACTGGTATGTGATGTCTGCACAAGATGAAGTTACTAAATAAACATATCCAACAAAGAATTGGGTTGTGAGCTGAAATGTCCTGACAACCCGATGGAATTGGGAGATATGCATCCATCTTATTAGTGCTGAAGCTGAGGGCCAAAGTGTGATAGTGATTTGCCCAAGTGTGATGACCACTGTTAATTGTCAGCCTGACAAGATCTAGAGTCACCTAGGAGACAAGCCTCTAGGTGTGCCTGTAAGGGATTATCTTAATTAGGTTTGCTGAGGTGAGATGATCCACCCTAAAAGCAGGCATGCCATTCCCTAAGCTTGTGTCCTAGACTTCAGGAGAAGGAGAAAGTGAGCAGCATGTGAGCATTTGTGGCTCTCTGCTTCCTGGCTCTGGTACACTGTGACCAGATGCCTTAAGCACCTACCATTAGACTTCCCCATTGTGAGAGATGTTGCCTTCAATTGTAAGACAAGATAAACTCTTTCTTCCTTACATTGCTTGGATCAATTTTATCACAACAGAAAATATTACTAATAATCAAGATTCTTTGTTCTTGTTGTAGTTAGTATCTCTGTAATCTGAAAGACCTTGGTATCCCTCTGCTTCATACCATCTCATCCAAAAATCCCAACATGGTAGTAGCTCCAGGCTGCATCCAACTCAGGCCTCAACCTAGTCCCACATAGGTCCGTGGAACACGGTTTGAGGGCCACGCCCCCAGCTTTGCAGCCCTTGACACAGTGCCCAGAAAATACAAGACCAGAAGCTGGTTCTTGCCCAGTGTTCTCTCTCCATGAGCTAGCGGCCTTGGGTGATCATCCCCAACTCTTTGCCCTTGGCCTGCAGGAGCCCCACAACTGCAGGGGAGAGTCAGGGGTCAGGGCTCTAGTTTGCCTCCAGGTAACCCTGTTTACCTGTTCCATAGTCGTAGACTCCTGGAGAAAGATCACTTGATGCATAACTGCTGGGCTAGTGAAGGAGATAGCCATAGCTGTGATGAGGCTGAAGGGAGCTCTCCTTCACGGCTGTAGGAAAGCAAGCTGGGACCTGGCAAAACTGTACTCAGACAGTTTCTAAGAAAGCTGAGCCCAAAAGAATAAATACATGCACAACTTGTGTAAGCGTGCTCACAGAAATTTTACTGATAATGACCTGAAGTAGAAGCAATCAGCATGCTCCTCCTAGGGAACAGGTAGACTAGACCAGTGGACCTTCCCTGCAAGGACTGTTGCTCACATAAAGAGCTGCAAGCTACCGACCGACTGATGCGCTCGGCAGCACGGCTGGCTCTTGTGTACATGGTGGTCAATGCGGTGCCTGCATTATGCATGTTTCCGTTTACAGAACATTCTAGAAAGGGATGAACTCTGAGGAAAGAAAACAGATCGTTGGTTGCTGAGGTAGGGGTTGGGGAGGGAGGGGGCGAGGAGATGGAACTCGTCTGTATCTCTGCTCCGGCAGTCTACACAACCCCATGTTTATAAGAAAGAATTTCACCAAACACAAAGTATACCTCAATTTAGAACTTCAAAGAAAATCATCAGAGGAAAGATTCTGTTGCTACAAAACAACAGCTGGCAAACTGCCAGAGCAGTGCAAAGCCGGGTCCTTCCCGAGAGGCCGTGCGCATTCCCAGAAAGCTTCAGTGCGGGTCTCACCTCCTGGGCCAGGGCCAGGGCAGTCTGCGGCTCCGACGGCAGGTCTGAGAGGCCCTGGGCACCCGTTCTGTACACAGCTAGTCCTCCATAGTGGGCTGCTGGGGCCTCCACTGAACAAATACTGACCCCTACTGTCTCCACTTCTCCTCCTTCCTTCCTGCTTGCTGTCAGGGACAGAAAATTGTAGCCCATCTCCAGGTCTGGAGGCTCTTTGATGAAGTGGGGTATAGGGTGCCAAAGGCACCTTCCAGCCACTGCCTCAGCAGGGGAGAAGCTGCTGAATGGTTTTGACCCTGAAGCTTCCCCGCATGGCCCAGAGCAGATGAAAGGCGGTCACGGCCAAGACAGAAAGCCCAGAGGGTTCCAGGATCCTTTGCTCCCGCTTGCTGGGGATTTAGTTTCACTGTCCCAGGCCTCCATGTGAGGAATGGATCCTAAGGGTCCATAGATTCGGCAGCCCCGAGTAAGGCAGGGGCAGACAGGTGTAGCTTTGGTGAAGTCCGGCCTCCCTGGGTCTCAATTTCCACAGCTGCTAAGTGGGAGACCAAGCCTATATTTTCTATGTACTTGTTTGTTATGTGAGTAGAGAGCCCAGGTACTGTAAGGGCCTGGGTAGGAAGGAATGAACTATGCACCCATGCTCCCCTCCGTACTCACAGGTCCTTGATGGCTGAGGAAACAACCCTCTATGAACACATGTTGGCCTAATCTCTGGAGGGCCTGGGAATGGTCTGCTGTTTACTCGTCTCAAAACTTTCAGCACGGGGAGGTAGAAAGAGGCTAATCCAAGATGAGTGTGGCAAGTGCAGAGTGAGGGGGCGTCTGGACAGCTCCCCCTACCCTCCATCCCAGAACTCATCAAAACAGCCTTGGATGTTCATTTGGATACGATTGCTCCAGCTTTGGCCTGCTAGGATGAGCATGCCCAAGGTAAGAAGCAGTCTAAAAAGGATCCGCAGACCCGCTTTGCAAATGTACAGCTCTGTGTATAAATGAGTGTGCGTGCATGCATGCATACATGTGTGCATTTTGTGTGTGTGTATGTGTGTGTGTGTGTGTGTGAGAGAGAGAGAGAGAGAGAGAGAGAGAGAGAGAGAGAGAGAGAGAGAGAGAGAGAGGAGAATATAGGTAGCTGTGTGAATCTCTGCATGTACAAACCTTCCTGGTCCACAAAAAGCATATATTCTATCTCTTGGGCTGAGTGGGGGGTGTTGAGTGCACACGTGAAAGTTGGTCTGTGTGAAAGTTGGCCTGCATGGGCCACCTTGTTCCTATCAGTGCGCATCTACTTGCCTCAGTTACACAGACGCTTGTGCTCATAGAGCCATTTTTGTCCCTGCCTGGTGAGGCAGCGTGTCTCTATGTGTTGACATCTGGAAGTGTATTCTTGAAGAGTGGCGGAACTGGAAGAGTGCATGGTCCCCCTCATTTCCTTTGTCTAAAAAAGGGCTGATGTCTTGGAGGCCGAAGGGCAACATCTAGGTGAACATCAGGCAGACTGCCTTCTTCCCTGGGTCAAGCCAGAGCTTCTGTGGGGAGCAACAACCCCAGCAGCGCAGGGCAGGGCGAGGCAGGGCCCAGCCAGCCACACACCTACAAGTTCCCTTCATGTGGTGGCCAGGGCCTATTTCTGTCTTGTTTGGCTCATCCTGGCCGGGTGTTCCCATCCAATGATGCCCTGTTTCTCCACCCAGCTATTTCGACTGAGGAATGTGATGTTCTGTCTGAAGCAGAAACCCCAAAACCCCCATTATGGTTAGCTGCCTGAGGCCCTGAGCAGCCACTCACTTATTTAGGTTTCTCCTGGTCTATATTTGTCCACAATGACATGATGAACTTGGAAGGCAGGGCCCCTTTGGGGAGGGGAGGGCACCATCTCAGGCCTCCCCTCTGTCTACAGCAGAGCCTGGCATCTCCTCCAGGGGGTGCTGGCCTTCTGCTGTGGGCTCCTGGAAGCTGGCCTGCCCTCTCCTCTCTTGCCTGCATGCCTGGGCTAGACCACAAACCCTTGCCCTACAGTAGTTTCCAGGAACCCAGCTCCACACACCCAGAAGACCAGCAAGAGTAGTTGAAGTAGAGCACCTAGAACCGAACTATGCAGCTCCAATCTTGCTCAGCCATCTGCTGGCCGGTGCCTCGGATGAGCTGTTTATCTTCCTGGTGTCTCTATTCCTTTGACTGTGAGAGGGATGGAATAATATCTCTCCCAGATTGTGGGAGCTATCTACACACTCTGATGTTGATCTTGCTATCATATGAATACACCACACACAAGAACATGTACACACACCAGCTATACATTCTACACAAGAACATGTACACACACAGGTACTGCACATACCAGTATGCACACATATATCACACACATACCAACATGTACATGCACACACATGTACACATATACACAGCCCATTCTAACATATACACACACATGCATATACACACACCACATACACATATATACACGACAGCAAAGCAGTCATCATTATCAGTATTGAGGAGTCTATGGGACATGCCAGGAGGACTTTGATAGCTGGCACATTCAAATCCAGATGACATGAAGGAGTTTCAGTGCTGGCTCCACTTTCTGTTAACTATGTGGCATTGGGCCAGTGATTTAACTTATCTGTGCCTCAGGTCAGTTCCTGCCTCATCATTGCCTTGTGGGAACAGCTTAAACAAAAACACTCAGACCATGCACAAACATCAGTGCCCACTGCATGCCATTGTGTGTAATATGCCAGTACTCATTCCGGGAGGGGTTGTTTCTGACTGGTACTCCAACTATCCCAGTTCCCGTCTCACTCAGACACTGCCTCCCGCTTCTTGTCTGTCCTGCAAATGCGACCCAGCATCCATGAAACACCATCATTTTTAACTTGTGTTAGCACAACTTGATTTCTGAGGCTTGCTATCAGAAAGCTCTAATTCTGCAGTAGCACAGCAGTCACTCAGGATTCAGTCACTGAATTAGTGACATTCAGTGACAACATGGTTGCTGGTTCCTGCAGAATATTGATTGGCTCACAGGCTCACCATGTCCCAGCCAACCCCACGAAAAGCAGCAGAAATGGCCAGACCCTATCTCCCCATGCCAGCCTCTGCTGGAAGTAGGAAAGGAAGAGTCAAGATCCTTGCTGTTTCCCCTCTGGTTCCTCCCACCCCTTCCCTCACCTCCAGACCCTAGCCCTAGCCTTGATTCTTTGAGTATACTGATGGGCTACCCATTGTGCCCACTGCCAGTGCCAACCCAGACCACTAATCTTGCCCCATCCTTCCAGATGGAAAGAGACAGTAGTGCTGACATTGAAAAGTCCTCTGAGGACATCTGAGGCCCCTCCATGTGGACCTCTGCTGCTGAAATAGGGGCAAGAATGACGCATTGCCAAACTGCCATACCTACATGGTTCAGAGTCTGGTAGTTATTGGAAAATGATAGGCCCCACACTCTGTTGGTGCAAATATGTACCCCTACATGCTGTGGGGTTAACCAACAACCCACCACAAGCTGAGCTGATGACCAGGGAACCAAACCAACAGCAATTCATAATTAAAATGTAAGAACAGCGGCAGCTAGAAAACAGGAGCCACACAAGGCAGCAGGCAGTGCCCTGGTCTGGATGGATCCTGCCCAAACAAGCCCCCAACACTCCTGCCTGTGGGAACGCCAGGCACGGCATGGCATCCCCACTGCTCAGCCAGATGCTGAATCAAGTCTTCAGAGAGCTCCTACAACGTGCTAAGTTTCATTTATAAATACCAAATTTGAGTACTCTGAGTGAGTCACAGATTTATTAGCTAACGACCCTCTACCTATAGAACCGTGTGTCATTTGGGGGGAAAAAACTGTTTCTAGCCCAGTGTGTTTCAGGGAAACGAGTCATAAGGTGGGGGACAGGAAAGCCTGGCTGGAGATGCAGTAATATGCAGTGTGAGCCTCAGAGGCTCCTCCAAGCATGGTAGGGCAGGCTGACTCAGCCACTGTGAATGACAGACTGGCTCAGAATGTGCAGTGGGGACTTGGCTGGAGGGGCTGTGGCTGGTCACAACAACAGAGACACATTCCAGAACTCACTTGGGCTGGGTCTTGCCTCTCTGCTCTTCTTGCACAATGTGTTAGTTTAGAGAAGCAAATGCAAGCCACAGGCTGCTACCAGAGAAATGCTTTGGAAGTGGGGAGAGTCAGAGAAAGAGGATGACACACATATACAGAGGAAGTTGGAAGAGGGGGGCACCCCAGCCTGGCATCCAGCTCACCCCAAGTTCAACAGACAAGCTGAAGTCACCACCTTTGAAAGAATCCTGCATCGCCCTTCCTGGAACCTGTCTGCCTAGGTATCCCTGCCACTTTCATTTGAAGGCAGGGAGTAGGCAATCTGTAGGAAGGGTGGCCTGAGAACACAGGCGGTAGTGGATCTCAGAGGTCCTTGGTCAGTTAATAGGTCTGAGCTTTCATGTCTGCGCGGAACAACCTCCCCCAGTGTCTCGGTCATGCCATCGGCACTCACAATGGGACGTTCCTGGTGGCCCTGGAGAGCTGCAAGCCTGCTGTGCCTTGTTACAGAACTCAGTCTTCTGGCGAATCTCTGGCCTCCATGATACATCCCTTTCAGTCTACCATTTCCCCTAACCTTCCTGTCTCCTCTGCCAGGAAACTTAGACGTTGTAACTCAATGGAGTCGGCCTTGATCTGTCCTGGACTTCCAATAACACACCCTAGAAATGAGCTTCCCCCATCCATGGCGTCCATCATGGCTGTCAAATGCCTGTTCATCACGCTGGTCACACCATCCCCTTCACCAGGATGCACTCAGACCATTGAGCCACTGCTTTGTGCCAACCAAGAAGACATCCTTTCCTGTCATGTGGTGAGTGAGGCAGTCTCAAGTTCCCCCTTCTCCCGTTCCTATTCAGATCACTCCTCCATTGTCCATTAAAATCACGCTCCCTGAGAATGGGAGATGACAGAAAAACAGCCTAGAATGTCAGTCTGCCATTCAGCATGAGTTGGATGAGGCCGTGAAAATGAGTCTGATGTGGTCCCTCTGCCACATGTTGCCTGGACATATGGGGAACTCAGCAGTGGATTTCAGTGTGTCCAGGACTGTGTCCCTGACCTCTCTGGAGGTAGAGTCTGTGCAGTCCATGTATCCCCATGGCTGTAGCACTAGAGCTGGGTTCACCTACCCTTCTCAGGCAGGACTCTCCGATTGATTTGTAATGTTGGCTCTAAGGCCCTATCGGGAAGCTGGCTGCTTCTCCCTGGAGCCCTAGATCAACATCAAGAGTGAACTCCAGGGCAACCCCGGAGAGAGATTTTCATGGTGATTAAATGCAGCAATAACTCTCACTTGCTCTTAAGAATCATTTCCTATCTCCCTATTACAAGGAAGAGACTGTCCTGGAAGGCTGCCTAACACCTTCTTTAGAGAAGGAGGTGGGTGGACACCAGGCTATTCTGGCCAAGGTCAGATGGAGTTTGTGTGAATCCTCCAGCTATCGTCTCTGCCAGGAGCACACTTGAGCCTCAGCCAGGTGCCAGACACCAGGCCTGACATCCTGTCACTGTGGCTGGGTTGCTCAGCACTTGGGTGCCAGAGGGTCCAGGGCCCTCTTAATCTCTGCAGGCCTCTGAATCAGAGAGATCCTGGGGGAACAACAGGACAACAGCCTTTTCGTGAGCCCATGAGGCTCGGCTGCGGACTGGGGCTAGGCCCAGATTGTACAGCGAGGTTTGAATTGGCACCTGGGCCCTTTCACGGTGGTATTCCTCTTCACTTTAAGCCTTTTATTTAGAAGCAGTTTTATACTTACCAAGAAGCTTAAGAAAACCATACAAACAATGTCTATAAACTCTTTGTCCAGATCCACTACTTGTTTTTAAGGTAAGTTTTGTAGGGGGATGCGGTGATGTACATCCAACACTTGGTATGCTGAAGCAGGAGGCTATCCATGAGTTCAAGACCAGCCAGGGCTCCAGTGAGTTTTGCTGTGGAAGAATGGTCTTTGCATCTCCTCTCAGAGAGTGGACAGAGGGTTTGAAAAAGCGCTTTGGAAGGTGAGCAGTTATGTTTATCAGATCAGTTTAGACAGTGCCACAGTAACAAACCCTAAAATCTTTAAAAAAAAAAAAAAAAAGCAAGTACTCAATCATATAGCTCTGGCTGGCTTGGAACTAGCTGTGTAGACAGCCCAAACTGGCCTGGAACTCATGACGATCCCCTTGCCTCTGCCTCCTGAGTCCTGAGATCAAAGACGTGTCCCCATACCTAACCAACTCTAAAAATCTTAGAAGCTTAAGGTGTAACTGTTTTCCTCTTCCTGTTATAACCTCTGGCTCGATCTTTTGCCTTTGCCATTTCAGTACAGGGCTTCCCACGTCACTGTGGCAGGGGCACCAGAGCCAGTGATTCCAATTGGCCTTTACTGCTTTGGCTCTGAAATGGCATTCATCTCTGCTCACAGTAGATGGGAGAGATTAACTCATGGCCCTCCCACAACTGTTGGTGAGCTGTGACCATCTCTGCCCCAGAGTTCCACGGTTGTCACCACCGGCTGTGTGTCCTGTGAACCACGGTGGCAAAAACAGCTCTTTTTCTGTCTCTGACACACTTTGATTGGCGGTAGGATTGAGGCTTAGGGAAGTTACAAATGGTGTAGGATCCTGCATGCCAGAGGAAGGAGGGAAAGTCAACGAATAACCAGAGGACATGTGGAGAGGAGCCCCAAAGCACACTGCTCAACCTGGTTAACCCACCCAGGTCCTGAAGGTGTCTGCCTCGTCCTCAGCATCACGTCCTCACAGTGTGTTGCCATCTGCCCAGAGAGTTGTCCATACCCTGCAGCTCCCACCCACAGCCAGCTGGGTTCTCATCCTATCAAAATGTGCGAAGAGGCTGGTTCCTTTTGTTGTTGACTTCCAGCCCTCTGTGGGCTTTGGGGGGAAAAAAACAGCAGAAGTGAATTATGAAGGAAATTGAGTGTTTGCGACCGTTCTGTCAAAACTAGGAATCACGACAGTCAGATGAAACACGGAAGAATGCAACTTAGTACGCATTCAATAATGTTTAAGGCTTTCTGGATACTATGTCAACAAACCAATCTAGAAAATTAACTGGAGATGAGATGCATCACGTGCTGCAAGCATCTGCCAAATGCAATATCAAAACGCAAGCATGGCTGGATAAGAAGAGCATCTAAGCTTCTTAGGATCCTATCCAAAGACATGTAGCCATGGATGAAACTCTTGAGTGTCGTGGAAACACGAAATCACAGCGATGTTAAGTGTGGCCCTAGTTCCTGTACGTCTCCTAAACCCAGGTTTCTGGCCAGGTACCAGTTCGTGAATGCACCTGAGGTGGGGGCTGGTCTAGATAGGAGCTCTTGGCAAGCTGAGCCTCAGTTTCCCTAGGATACCTAGGCAAACAACATCCTTAAGGTCCTTGAGCAGGCTTACTGTTAAAATAACAGAGACCTTCAGCCTATCACACTGAGAACATTTACCCCAAAATGGAGCCTTGTCCCCACAGGAAGTTTGGGGGCTTTTTTCTTTTCAGGCTCTCTCTCTCTCTCTCTCTCTCTCTCTCTCTCTCTCTCTCTCTCTCTCTCTCTCTCTCTCCCTCCCTCCCTCTCCCTCCCTCTCTCTCCCTCTCCCTCTCCCCCCCCTTCTCTCTCCACACCACACCCATGCTCCAGAGTCACTCACTGGGGTTGGTGGCTTCTGCCTACTTGAGTCTATATTAATTAAAGAGCAGGCTCAGATAGGAGAGCCAAGTGTCTTATTTCATAAAGCAGATAGCATGAGTGATTTTAATTTACACAGAGAGTATGACCAGGGTCTGTGTGCAGCAGGAAGAGCCTCAGAAATAGTCTTGGTTTCTCAATCTGATAGCTCAAGACTCAGAGTTGCCATAAATTCTGATAAAATGTCTTCCCGGCGGCAAAAGATAATTTTTATAAGCTTTTGGAAGGGACTAATAAAGCCATAATCTACAGTCGTCTATTATTTAAAGACCTGGCTTGAGGGATGTGATTTGTAAGGGTTTTATATAAATAGGGAGTGTATATTAATTCTATGTCTCAATCCATCACCCTTTCTGGGAAGGAGCTGTGGTGAGGATTTGGTTGCTAGTGACTGGTCTCTGGTCTGGCCTGGATCTTGAAAGGTCTGCATCTAAGCCTTCCCCACAACACACAGAACTCCATGCTCCATGTGGTGGGGGAGGGGGAAGGATAATCAAGGCTGCTTGGACTGGCACCCCCAACTCTACCCTGGCCCTGAGTGACATGTCTGACAAACAGGATTCCACTGTGACAAGGCCTGGTGGTGATGAATGTAGCTTTGTCATCCCTGACAACAGATGTATGGTGGGGATTTTCATATCTCCCCCTAGCCCATCATCTCTAGCTTTGGGGTTACCATGCCAATGCGGTGCCAAGCATCCCATAACAACAAGCTTAAGGACAGAGCCAGAGAAGCAGCCTTCACATCTGACTCCAGCAGTCCTGGCCCCCCACTGGGGAAGCAGGACAGGTTTCAGATGCCGCAGGCAGGGTATGTGTGTCTTTCTCCTTGCAGCACCAAGGGCTGGGCCAAGCATCTGCAACACTGCTAAGCAGGAGGACTGCCCAAGTCCCCACCCACCAGCCTCCAGCCTCCCTCAAGTCAAAAGGCCCGGAGATGACAGCAAAGAGCCAGGAAGCCCTCCCTGAAGAACAGACATTGTCCTCATGGTTGAACACCAGCCAGCGTCTTCTCCCTCTCTGCACCTACCTGAGGGGCCAACAGCAGGAAGAGACAATGAGCATGGAAGCACATCATTTATGAGCTCTCCTTCCCCACTTCGTAGTCTTTGACCCATAATGCAGAAGCTTCAAGTAAGGAAACCCAAATATAGCTTAGGGAGACCCATAAGGTGCAGCCTCGAAGGCAGAGCCAGCATTCAAGTCCCTATCTGCTTGGGCATGGTGACACACATCTGTCATCCCAATACTGAGAGGCTGAGGTGGGATCAGGCATCAGGAGCCAGCCTGGGCAACACAGTGAAATGAGACCTCATCTTTACAAGAAGCAAAAATCAATGTCTGGCAGATTCCTATAGCCTCCCACGATTTCTTTAGCAAACACTGCCTTCTAGATGGAAAGACAAAGAAAAAACACAGGGAGAGAGAATTGGCAGCATTTTAGTGGGCTGAGTGGATTCCTGGGTGTGAGGAAGATTGGAGTGATCTTATGCATGGGATGGGGGGGTCCTACATGTGGGTGTAGGGGCAGAACACTCCATGAGGGCCCGGCAGAGATCTAGAGCCCTCACAAGGCCACTGCCTGGGAAGTCTATCCTGGGAAACAGAACCTGTACAGATAGGGCATCTGGACCTGAGCTCAGGAGCCGTCTGCAGCCACGGCATAGGGGTACATTTTATTTGTTTATTGATTTAATTTTCTTTTTTAGACAGGCTCTTACTATGTAGCCCAGTCTGGCCTGGAACTTGACTGCACTCCTCTTACTTCAGTCTCCTAAGCACTAGGATTAAAGGTGTGCACTGCACACCCAGTTTCATAGTAAATTTGAAAGCTTTTGGGACAAAAGACCTTGATGATCCACTGAGGGAAGAGAAAAAGGAGTTTCTCAAGAGTGGACTAGCAATGGCCAGCTTCCCATGTGCCTGGACACCCTCCCTAGCAGTTCCTGGGCCCCATCTCTGAATACAGACACCCAGCGGGGGGTATCAAGACATCACTATGGGAATGGAGGTACATGAAGCTTGGCTCCATCTCAGGCTAATCTGGCTTTGTTTTTCTCCACTCCAAGGAATTGAATGTGGGATGGAAGCCACTGGGGAGGCAGAGAAAGAAATAGAATAGGACAAAGTTGAGGATGCTTGTCCAGTCTCAGACGGAGTCAGTCAGTCTACTTTCCCAAGCCTTGAAGCAGACCCATCTTGGATATACTGAGTCTGAGGTGGTTGCTCCCAGCAACTTCATAGCAGCTCTCTCTTGCCTTGCATAACACCTCTTGCAAATGGAAAGATGTCTCAACATTAATGATTGGAAGATCCCTCGTGAAAAGATGAGATTCTGGCTTTTACTGAAGCATTCAGTAATCAGCTCACCAGGGCTACTCACAAGACCTGACTCCTCTCCCAGCTCATCCCAGGCCACCTCTGACCATGTCTGGCAACAAAGCCACCTGGCCATCCTGCTTCTTTGCAGAGGAGCAGCATAGGATGGTCTTTGGTCCCAGATCCTCCATGAAGATAGTGCAGATAGTCACAGGAAAGCAGATTCTTATGCAGTCAGGAAGTGCAGATACTCAATATGGCTTCTGAGGTCCTCCTTCTTTAGATGCAGTAAGGGACCACCTCAAATATTCACTCCCTCTCCCCTCTGGGGTTTGATGATGGTCCCCCAAGACTTTGTCCCTCCCACCATTTAGACAATGAGCGCAGGAAGCTGCAGGGCAGAAGTGTGCCCCCACCACCCCCCACCTCCCACTGGCTGCAGCTTCCCAGGTTCCTACACGGAGGCCCCTCTTGGTGTTTATTTATTATTGAACACTCAAAATCACTTGCCGGGTTGGGGCTCTCACCTCAAGCCTCTCCTATCACCTGGCATTTCCCATCCCTGGGGTGGCAGAGTTGCCCCTCTGGGCACAGAAGGAAAGCAGCTATGAGCAGGCGGCTTGGCCGGGACCAAACAGCGGGAGAGAAGAGACAGTGGTTCCAGAGGCCCACTCTTCTCCTTGCCCCAGATGCCTCAGAGTTTACAGACGGGCACTGAGCAAAGCTGACCGTCCCAGAACGCCTGTGTGGAGTGGTGAGCAGGGAGGAAGGTCTCGGGCATGTCCTACCTCCAGCTGTGCCCAGCTTCCTGGGGGACTCCACCGGACTTGGAACACGTCTTATGCTTCTCCCCAGGAACCAAGGAAGCAGGGTCACCTGCTCTCATTTCTGCTTCCTGTGTGTTAATATAAAGACCTCACAAAAGTCAGGTTTGAATGTAGAAGAAGCCCACGTCCCTCAGACTGTGAGGAAGCCATCGCCTTTTCCCAGAATCTCCTCCCGTAGCCTGATGTCAGTGTCATGGGTGGGGTCTGGAGCAAATGTTTCCGAAAAGCACGTGCTGGCTCGGTCACTATCCCATGGCACTACTGGAAGGTAATGAAACTTTTAAAAGATGGAGGTTAGTGTGAGGAAGGTAGGTTGTTGGAATAAGCTCTGGAAGGGTATCTGGCCTCTGACCTCTGGTCTCTCCTTGTCTCTCTACTTTCCCGCTTCCTCTGCTCGACCTTCCTCCATGATATTCTCAAACCCAAAAGCAATATAGCCAACTGACCATGGCCTGAAACCTCCAAACTATGGGCCTAAAAGTTGGTCAGTTCAGGTATTTTGTTACTAGCAACAGCTGAGTAAGAAAATTAACTTGGTATTAAGACCTTTTTTTTTGTAATAGCAGCTAGAATCAACTTACCAGCACACAGAGGTTTTGTGTGTAAACTGAGTCCTGTATATGAGAAGGCTCTGGAAGATGGGGAGCTCAGAATGTCTCTGGGGTCCCTGACCCTCAAGGGCAACTACTTCCCCTCAGACAGGGCTTCCTCTTTCTCTGAGGAAGCCTGGGCTCCATCAGACTCAGAAAACTCTGGATGAGAACACACTGACGGGTCCGAATCTCTCAGGGGTGTGGACAGTGGGGAGCGATTCTCTACAGACCCGGAAACGACCAAGGTGGCTGAGGTGTGAGTGCTCCGTAGCTTGGCAGGGTGGTAGCGGCAGGCCTCGGGGTGCGGTAGCAGTCCACAGCGCTCAGCTGCAGAACACTTGTGCCGAAAGCATCAGCCTCCACTCAGCACGGAGATCAGAGTGGCTGTCACTCAGTTAGCATCTGTTTTCCCGAACACGCAGCCACTCTCCATTAAGTGATTGAGACACATCATGCTCTGTCGTGATCTTCCCCTCTCCCGGCTAAGAGCCTCAGAAGCAGAGAGGCTGCGGGCCGGGCTCCCCGCCCCACAGCCTAACTCAGCACTATTTGACACCCTTGAAGCCCAGGACCCTGACTTGTTCATTGGAAAACATATTTCCTCCCCTCTGCACTAGGACCCGGGACCGGATGAAAAAGCCTTTTTCTGCAGAGCTGGAGTTGGCAGCAGTTCTGAGGAAGGCAGCTTGAAGTCAAGCAGGCTCACTATTATTCTAGCCATGAAATGGGTGTCCTGGTACATAGCCCACCCATCTCAAATGCAGTTTAAAAATAGTACAAAAAATGTGGTTGTCAGTTAAAAGGGCTTCTACCTTTAAGGAATGGCCAAGCCACCGCCTGTAGTCTAAATGAGTAGGGAGTTGCTCTCTCAGATAACAAGATAGCCAGAGGACGGCACTTGGGGCATTGGATCAGCGCTTTGATTGTGGGATCAAGGTCTGAGGGCTGTTTTATCTTTCAGTTCCACCATCCTAAGCACACTAGCTCTGGACTGCACGTCTTTGCCTCCTGGTTCCAAAATGGCTGCTGGCTGTTTATCCTCACGCCTTCATCCAAGACAGAAAAAAAGAAGATTAAAGCAAAAGCTTTCTCAGAAGGAAGCTTCATCTTTGTCATTGTTTAAATAAATCATCCCTAGCGGACCAGATGGGAGATGGATTAGCACGAAGGAAAGGGGTATGAGGTGATGGCTTTGGATGGGCAAAGGGTAGTGTTTGCCATAGAACCACAGACTGCGAGGCAAGATGAACCGAGCTCTGGCCCTCATCCTGCACCGAAGACGACCGTGTCTTTCAGATCTGCCCCTGCCTTCCCAGGCCTCAGGAAAGGAGCCTTGGGCAGAGTCAGGCAGCCCCGGAGAATTCTCGCATTTAATGGAGTGACTGTAGGTCTCATGACTTCTGTGTCTCCCCTCTCCCCATGACCCTTCTTCAGGGCCACCCTCCTGAGGTAGACTTGGTTTTGAGTGTTTTCCATCTTTTTTCATAAATTTATTTCATTTTAAAATTATGTGTATGTTGTAAATAGGTGTGCACATGTGTACAGTGCCTATGGAGACCAGAGGCATCAGATTGCCAGGAGCTGGAGTTCCACGCAGCTATGAGCCACCTGATGTGGATGCAGGGAACTGAACTCAGGTCCCTGGGAAAAAACACTTCATGCTCTTGACAGCAAAGTTCTCTCTCTAGCCTTTTTTCTTAAGCCTGGGTTCTTTTTGGAGAGAACAGCTGTTCAAAGGAAGTAGTCAGCAGCATTTTTGGTTTCACAACTAGATGATTGTATTTAAGCAGCATCCATAAGGGGAGATTGTTTTCCTACTCACATGTCTGTATCCCACACTCTCCCCTGCTTTCATTGGTGGGTTGTTGCATGATAGTGTATGGTGATTTCTTAGAAATAGTTTTTTTTTTATCTTACTTTCATTGTACATGATTTTATAGCTTTTTAATACCTTTAAAATAATCCCATCACTTGTGTGTGTGTGTGTGTCTGTGTGTGTGTGTCTGTCTGTCTGTCTGTCTGTTTGTTGTTGTTGTTACTATTGTTGCTAGACAGTATCTCATTTCATAGCTCAGCCTATCCTGGAGCTTGCCATGTGACCCAGACTAGCTTCAAACTTTGATCCTCCTGCCTCTGTCTCCCGAGAGCTACGATTGCATGTACCATCACACAGGATCCAGCATATCACTTGCGTTTTGCCTAAATAAATAAATAAATAAATAAATAAATAAATAAATAAAAATAAAAATTGAGTTATCACAAATTTTTTCTAAGAAAACCTAAGTTAAAGGCTGCCCGGTCCCATTCTAACCTCTCCTCTGCCCCCTGCCAACCAACCCTCCCCCCACCCAGGATCAAGTTCATCCCTTCCAACTTCTCCATTGTGTGCCTTCACAGAACAGCCAGTGAGACCTGCCATAGGCAGTCATGAGGACAGAGGGTGAACTGAGTTCCGAGATCAGAGCCCAAAGCTCCAGATCCCCAGCTGGCACCTCCGGCTGTGGGTCTGCTAGGAGGCTGGTTATGGGAGGCCATGAGCTCTGTCTGCCCACCAGGACAGAGGGCATCAGCTATGAGTCTTGTATTTTGATCCCATTTGAGTTTGCCCATCTCTCAGAGTCCTGTTCTAATACTTGGAGAGCCTTTAATGAATGGCAGTCAGCATCAGGGACTTTTAAAAAGTTGCTCATATTAATTTTACAGAAATAAAATCTAATTGAATCCCTCCTGGATTTCCCCCCATTAACTTAATGTTATGGACTTTTAACGGATGTTTTAATTAGACGTTCCTATTAATGGGAATATGGCTCAATTTTCAAGTGAGGGCCTAAGCTGCCAATATTCCCATTTGGATTTTTAATTAAGGCAGAGAAATATGAATGAGTCGCACTGGGTTACTCCTCGGGCTCATTGGAGGCTGATAGGTCACAATAGACCAGGCCTGGGAGGAAATGGGGAGTGAGTTGGGCTCAGGACCACAGGGGAAGGCAAGTCAGGCCCCAGTGACATGGAGGAGGGGACATGGCTGGGTGACAGCTGTTCTGCATTCATACCCGCATTCTGGCTTTTTTTTGGGGGGGGGGTTGTAAAATAGTTCACAAGTGTATCAGTTTCATTTGCTGTGTAACAAAAAAATCCCCAAACTTAATGGCTGTCCAAACAATCTATTGTTTCCCAGGCATACAGGGAGTTGTTTGTGCTAAACTTAGTTGGGGCTTTCTTCCAGGCTACATGAATTGCTGGGCTTGGCTGTGTAGGGCCAATCTGTGGTCAACTCATAAATCTACAAGGGCTGTTGGAGCAGGGATGGTGTCTGGGCCACCTGGGATCACTGTGGCTTTTTATCCAACTGTCACTCAGCATCTTGCAGTAGAGAACAGTCTTCAGGAGAGAGCCACCAGAAAACGAGCTCCATGTGCAAACACTAGTCAAGTCTCTGTGAGTCGCCACTGCCCCATTGGTCATAGCGAATCATGTGACAAGCATAGCCAAAGGATGAAGACACAGACTGGACAAATCAGGCCATTCCTGGAATGATCCCACAGTAGCAGGCTGGGTGAAGGGCAGCGGGATGTCGGGGCAGAGGTGGTTTCCCAGCTCTGAAACACCAAGAGAGGCCCCTAGTACAAACTCCTGGAGCACACCACACATGAATGAAGTGGGGCACTGTGGGAACCACTGAAAAAAACATTCCAAATGAAGCTGTCCTCCAACCCTGGGCCCTCTCTTATCACTGCCTACCACAATTCCAACCAGCAGTGACAACAGCTGGTTACCTCTGTTAAACTCACATATCTGTGTTTTAGCATAGAATCTCCTGGTATTGGAAGGTTGAAGACAAATTAAAATCTTTAAGATTCTGTATAGTCAGTATTATTGTTTCTTTTAGGCATGGGGATGTGATATCTGGTGATGTTTGTGGTTGGTGTTGTATGGTGTGTGCAGAGGCTTGGAGGAAGGTGTCTGATCTTCTACTGCTCTCTCTCTCTATCCCTTTAAGATAGAGTCTGCCACTGAATCAGAAGGCCTGGTTTCAGCTAGGCTAGCCAGTGAATTTTTAAGATCCATGTGTCTCCACCAGGCAATCCAAACACAGCCATGCCTGGTCCTTTACCTGGGTGTTGGGGATTTGACCTCAGATCCTCATGTTCATACAGCAAGTTCTTTTAGCCACTGAGCCATCTCTCCAGCCCCAGGGTAGTAAGTCTGAGCAAGAATTCACAAAAGTGAAATTCAAGAATAGACGTCATTCGTGGTCAGAATGGTGCAAACTGAATTTCATAAGAGGCAAGGGGAGTGGAAGCCAGGTGAGACAGCATCTAGAGCAGCGGTTCTCAACCTTCCTGATGCTGGGACCCTTTAACACAGCTCCTCATGTTGTGGGGACCCCCAACCATAAAATTATTTCATTGCTACTTCATAACTGTAATTTCGCTACTGTTGTGAATTGTAATGTCAATATCTGATGTGCAGGATATCTGATGTGTGATCCCCAAAGGTGTTGGACCCGCAGGTTGAGAGCTGCTGGTCTAGAGAAATCCTCCTTAAACTCCTTCCATGTATGGCTCCTTTGCACCCAAGAAATAGTACATAAACCAAGGTGTACAAGTACATGAAGTAGACGTACACATAAAATATACACTAATTAACAAACCACAAATAAATTTATTTTAAAACAATTTTAGTACACATATGATTTTGTCATGGATTAAAGAGTGGTGCAAGATTACGTACTAATGAGATGAATGTACTTATTTGTTATTATATGAAGAATTCAACCACAGATAAATATTGGATGATGCAGGACACACATCTTCAATGTTTTTCAGGGTTTATTGGCATTCTGATTTTATAATCATCAACGTTGAGAATGCCACTTCAGAAAAATACCAGGTACAAATGGTAGGAGTACATTCAGGACCATTGAGAAACTGTTGGGAACTGTGTCCTAATTACAAGCCAAAATTCACATCATGATTCTTTTTTTAATTTTTATTAATTTATTTTATGTGCATGGATGTTTTGCCTGCTTGGATGTCTATGTACCACATGTGTACCTGGTGCCCACGGAGGCCAGAAGAAGGTGTTGGATCCCCTGGAACTAGAGTTACTGGATAACTAGATCCCCTGGGTCTCCTAGAAAGGCTGCAAGTACTCTTAATGGCTGAGCTATCTCTCCAGACCCCCATGTCATGTTTTTTTTTTTTTAAATGAAACTCAAATAAGAAACTGAAATAGTAATTTTAAAACATAAAATGTTCTAGCACAACCCAAAAGATTTATCGAATTTGGTACTAAAACACACTGAAGAATCACGGTGAGAAAATATTAAAGTTATTGTTTTGCCGTGTGTAGTGGCATACTCGTTCTATCCCTGCACCAAGGAAGCAGAGGCAGGCAGAGCTCTTCAAGTTCAAGGCCAAGCTGGTCAACAAGTTACAGGTCAGGAAGGACTACATGGTAAGATTCTATCCAAACAAAAAGTCTTGGTTTTTCTTAATTAAATCATTATTTTTCTAGAACGGAAAATTTTGTATGTACAATAAAAACATTGTAGCCATTACATGTAGCAAAAAACAAACAAACAAAAACAAAAACAAAACTGCTGTAGTCATAACACACAACAGTTGGTGTTTTGGGCAGTGTTTGCTGGCATTGTGTGGTGTGACCCATACACAGTGCAAATGGAGTCCCGCTCTGAGAACCAGGCTGCAGTCATGCAGTCACAGCATGCCCTGTACTCAAGAGCCGCCAGAAGCACCACAGATTCACTACCCCTTCTTCTTGAATCATTTTCTATCATGGTGCCTTCTGAAACCTTGCCAATGTTTTGTCACCCTCACCTTTAGCTAAGTGACCCCTAAGGGATCATGACCCACAGCTTAATAAGCTGAGATCTAGAAGAACAGAAGATAATGTAGACTGCACCCAAAAATTCCAAGTGGCATTGACTGGACTCCAGTGCAGCTATCAGTGTGATGGGATGGTGTGGAGGCACCAAGGCTCCATCCATCACATTCCTGGTGCCTATACAGGAACAGCTGGAAAATAGGGCTGACCTGGCTCCCGGTCGGTCATGTGGTCACATGTATTCCTAACACAGTAGAGACTCAGGACTCCACACTATACGTACGCAGATACAAGTAGATGTTCTAGGGACTGGGCAGTGCAGTTCCACTCCTCAGAGTATGGATGGTCATCATGGAGCACCAAAAATCATTGCAGAGCACCACAGAGTGCCACAGAGCACCAGAGAGCATCACAGAGCACCATGGATCATCCACAGAGCACCAGATTCAGGAAGGAGAGCCGTAGACCTCAGCTCCCCTTGAGAGAGCAATGAGGCTCTGTGGCTGTCTTTGCTGTCGTGTTAGACTATTGTTACTGTTGCTACTTGTGTGTTACCCCATGTAGATGTATGTGGGAGGAGGCAATGACAGAGACAAATTCATAACTGGCCCTGCTGAAGGGAGCAGGCCCTGAACATCAGAACCTTCTGTAGTCCCTGATGGGGGCCCTGGCCCCTGCCCAGTCCTCAGTGGTAGATCAGGAGGCAGATGGTAAGCAAGTGTTTAGCAGTTTTTGAACCTGAGGACAGGCACCTCATGCCCTGCATCCTCTAAGTGCCCGTAGCTCCAGAGCCATTCCCCAGCCATGCCCTGATGGTTTGGCCCATGCCTTGCCTGCTCCAGGGCACCTAAAGGGCATATGTGGGACACACTACCCAAAGCTTTGCTGCTGAGGTGGGGCTGCCTGTGACCCACCTGCACACCTGCTCCTGTTTCCTCCCAGGGGCTTCCTGTTCAGTTACGGTTGTATCTGTCAAGTGATTCTTTTCATGGAGTGACAGACTCACGGAGAGGGAATAGGCCTGTACTTCAGAGCTCAGCGCTGTGGGTACAGATGTCGGTTCTGAAGCAGCATGGCCTTCAGAGAGTTATCTAATTGGCCAGTGCCTCCATCTCTGTCTGTAAAGTGGGAATACTAAGACACTCCCAGGAGGGCTGCTGTAAGGCTCAGGTGAGCAAGGATAATACCTGCTTACTGTCTGGGCTCTGGGACTGTCACACATATTTTTATATCACCAAGTATAAGGTACCTGAAAAGAAACCCAGAGAAGGGCATACAACAAACATCCACCTTGCCTTCTGGATCTGGTCCCCAGAGCCAATCTCTGCTGTCATTTTTTTTTAAAATCTGGGGACAGAAATGATCATCCACATGGGTAATATGTGTATGTGAGTGTGTGTGTGTATGTGTGTGTGTGTGTGTGTGTAAGAATTGTGTCTATATATACATTTTAAATGTGTCTACCTATAGCAGACTACTTCTCAACACTGCCAGCTCCTCCATGACCCCACCACAGAAAGAGATAGAGCAAGGTCAGGATGCTCAGGCATTCAGAAGAGAGCTCTGTGGAGGGAACATCCTCCCCCATGTTCATTGGATCCACCGTGCGGAAGGCTTCAGGCATGGTAAGGTACATTTTGGTGCCTGCTGCTCTGGAGAACTACACAGAAGGGCCTTGAGTTCCAAGCCAGCATGGGTACACAGCAAGTCCTTGTCTCAAAAACAAAACAAGACAAAGCTATTCAATATTTTGTCCCAAATTCACAGTGAAATCTTGGGAAGACCCTTCTCCCTGGCCTCCATTTCCTGCCTGGTAATTGTAAATTGGACAAGGCTGTCCCCAAGTCTCCTTGAAGTAGGGCAGTGGGGCACTCTCAGGGTACCAGCCATTTGGGGGTGGGGCACTGCCTCCAGGCTCTGACTTTCTTTTGCAGTGTAAGAGTTGCTCAGAGCTCTTCACATGGTTGGAAACAGGCCTAGTCACACATGGCACTAAGGCATGAATAGACGGGTAACAGGCTAACAGACTGGAGACCAAGCAAATGTCCTGGGACTGTCTGTACGGAACCTAGCTGTGCATTCATGCCAGATGGGCCACCTCAGTTCTGTGTGGGATGCCTCACACCCGCCATGGTACCCAAACTATATTTTGTTTGTCTGAACAGGAAGACAGGGGTTCATGCTGCTGACATGGCTCTGCAGACAGCCCCTGGACAGAGCAGGGACCTCCTGGGGCAGCCACAGGCCATAGGGACTCATGGGGGATCCTGGAGGGCAGACAAACTAAGCCGCGGAGGAACTGGGAGGGAGGAGGACTGGACTGTAGAGAGTTGGTCCACTGCTCTCTGCTGAGAGCAGTGGCCTGTGGACTAGGTAGGGCATCTTCCTGCAGCAGGCAGCAGAGTGGAGCGGCTTCCTCCCAGACCGGATGAGCTGTGGATGTCTAGCCACAGCAAGGGCTTCCTTGACTCTCGGGTCTAAAGCCCTGCTTTCTGTTTCCAGACACCGTGGAAAGATGCAGAGGAGGGTGGTACACCCAAACTTATACTTAAAGTAAGCCGTGTTCTTTTGTAAGAAAAAGCATGGCTAGGAAAACAAGGTGTACGGACACAGGTGTGATGGCTATTGATAGATAGGAATAGAGATGTAGGTGTGCACACCTGTGTGAATGGGGGCACCATATGGGTCTAGGCATAGGCCGGAACCACTGGAAACACACTTTTTATAGGTCTAAAGGGTCTGGTTCTGGAAAACTCATGTTACAAAGCAACAAACACAAAGACATACAGACAAATCTGAACACATACTCACCCCGACAAGTAAATCCATACTTCCACCTTTGAATGAGACGATAACCGTTGGATTCTCGGTGTTTCTGCTGCAAGAGGATCTGCTTGGCCTTCGCTCTGCCCTCTGAGCACCTCCATCGCACCCTGGCCCCCTGCAGGACATATCAGATGTGGTACGAGTCTAATGATTTCCTTCCACGGGGGTCAGCCAGCCTGGTTTTACCCACCAGGACTGAACCTCCTTATCCTGCAGCAGGGCTGGACAGCCAAAGGAATGCCTTTGGTACCGTCTCTACCTTGCCATTACTGCTGGTATGGCCCTGGAGAAGACAGTATGGCCTGGAGCTTCTGTTTCCTGGTCTGTGAAAAGAAGCGGCAAGATGGGCTCCATGGCAGACGGAAAAAGATCCGCCAAGGCCCAATGCTGGCACCATGGCTGGCCCTGCTGAGTGGTCTTCCTCTGCCCCAGCTTTTCTTTCCCTTACCTGTCCTTCCCTGGCTATAATGGGGGTGGGATGTTTGGCCCACTGTGCATGTGACACAGATACAATTTTCTTCTTAGACAGGGTTTTGCTATTTGGCTCTGGCAAGCCTGGAACTCACTATGTAGACATGGCTGTCCTTGAAGTCACAGAAATATGCCTGCCTCTGTCTCAGAGTGCTGGAACTAAGGGTACATGCCACCACACCCAGCCACACAAACATCTCTGGCTCAACACCTTTTAAATTGCTCCAAGTGAAATTTATAAAACTCCCCAAGCAGTGAAGTAAAAGGAGAAAGAAATTCTCTACCCTGCAAGCTGAGTCCCCTGGTGCATTACTGTATTTTGTGGTTCTCAGGAAAGCTTCATTTACAATTTGCAGATAAAGAAAAGCAGGCTCAACAGAGTTTAAGGACAGTGGAGAACGGATGCATTTGTATGACTCCGCTATGGAGGAGACTGACAGACTTCTATAAACAACGCCACCATCTTCCTATCTGTTTGCTTCTTGGGGTGCAGCAGGCAGGTGCAGCAGGCAGCAAGAATGGGACCATTCTCCAGCCAGTCCAACCACGATGCTTCTGTCCCAGGATCCCTGTGACTGGCCTGGGCTGTGTGTCCATTCCTCAATACATCATTGTGATTCTGATTAGCTAGGTATCCAGTTCATGTGGGGGTTGGGAATAAAATTAGCCCCCATGAACATATGGCCTGAAAGGGAAGGAGGCCCAGTTCCCCTAGAGGAACTTGGGGCCTTCTTTCTAACAGAAGGATACAGTGAATACTGGATAAACAAAACAACCCATGTCTCCCACACAAATAGAATCATATTCAGTTTTTCCCCAAAACAGTATATGGTCAAAAATGAGAAGACCTCAGAGAGGAGAGGATGTCTACCCCCTACCTAAACATCAGCCGTGCAGCTGGACCCCAAAACTGAGGCCCTGCTCCCACAAGAGCAGCTTTCTGCCTTTACCCCAGACACCCCACCATTCCTGATACCTGGACCACCTCTAAAACCAACCTCTCTCGGCAGCCATGTCCCTTCCAGAGAGAAACACAGTGACCCCACACAGACAAGGCAGAGGAGACAAGGGTTCTGAGGAGAAGAATGGTGTCAAACTCATGTGCCACCAAATACTGTAACCGTCAGAAGACTGCGCCCCCAGTGCTTGCCTTCTCCAATCCCGGGTGGGCCCACCTGTGAGGAAGAGTAATCCTCACTACAGACCCTCACTGGATTCCAATCCTCAATCTCTCAGACCCTGATTTTCTGACCCTTTTTAGGGAATTTTCCCTGCCCTTCCGAGGAGTGGTCTGGATGGAATGACAAATTCTGGAGGTTCCCATGCTGTGTGGAGCCAACAGGACAAGACCAGCCCTCTCCCAGAACCATGCAGCCAGGGCAGGCATGTGTGATTCTCACGCAGCCAACTGAATATCCTCACAGGGATTCTCACAGAAGCGAGGATCAAGTCACCAGTGGACTTCCCTCACCCACCTGTGGTCCACTGGCTCCTCTGCTCACTCTGAGGCCTCTTCCCTTGACCACACAGCCATAACTGCTGTACCTGGGGCTTTCAGAACATTGTTCTGGTATCCAAACTAGTGGTTTGACACCCCCCCCCCCAAATATCCGCACACGTGTCTTTTTCCACTACTTACAGCAGACCTAAACCAGCCAGTGTCCCTAGGACCATTCCAATTCTGAGGTTGTCTGAGGGGTAAATTCTAGGAGAGACCACCCCTGAACACTCTCCCTTCCTGGCCACCCATCTCAACTTCCAATAGAGTGACCTTGTAAGTTGGAGATGTCAGAAATCAAAACATGCAATGAGTGCCATACCTCTCTCATCCTGGCCCACCTTGACACACTTGGGACACTCACACCCCCCTACAATTGGGCCACCTAACACAAAGCCAACATTGTCTCCTCACTTGTGTGTTTTGAAATGCATAGGTGGGAAGAGACTCCAGCACAGGCTGACCTTGAGGACAGCTGTCTGTTCCCTGACTTCTAGCTGCCCTCCGAAGGCCTCGTGAGTGACCCAAGAAGCTCCTTTGATGGGCTGGCTACAGCAGCCAGACCTGTGTGCTCTAACTCACTCCAGCAAGGAAGTGACCCCAGCTGCTGCTGCTTCTCTCGTTGGCCAGAGGGGTGGGCTCCCCCATGGCTGGACCGCAGGCCTGCGTGTCTCCAGTAACATGGAAGAGCTTTGATTAGCAAAGAGTCTCAGCCCGAGGCGGTCCACTTGGGGACAGCTCCTTTATTGCTCCTTCAAGTAGAACCTCCAATTACATTAACAGTGAAGCTTCATCAGGGACTCGGGGATTTTGAAGTGACTTTCGGATGTTCTGGAATCTTCTCTTTAGAGTTCCCTGGGCTGGGCCTCTTTTTCCCAGAGCACTTTGGGAAGATCCTTCCCGGAGTAGAGGAGCAGATGTTGATTTGCATATATGCATGTTTCTGGGCTCTGATGAGATTAGGAGGTGCATTTTTAATCAAAGCCTCCAGCGAGGCTGGGCCCTGCGAGGCCAACTGGGGTGGGAAGAGGAAATGTCACAGTGAGGAGGGTATGGGCCAGGGAGAGAGCGGCTCTTGAACCCAGCCTTGTTTACGAAGTCAGAGTGGGTCTGGGGGTCTCTGTGGGTGGAAGATAGAGGCTCAGGAGTCAGGCCACCAGCTCCAACCCCTACCCTGCTGTCTACAAAACATTGGACAAGTCCTATCTCTCCCCGAGTATTGGGTTTCTGTATAAAATGGAGGCTGATGTGGCCAACTGGGCTCCTTAACTTTTCTAGGATATTGTGGGGTTAAAAAAGAAAAAAATGCAACATGCCCACGAGACACTTTGCAAATGCCCTATTCTCCTGACGCAGGTGAGAATTATCTTTTGATGGTTGTGAGTAGGGTACCCACCCACCCACCCTCTAGGCCCTTTCCTAAAGATGGGGATCTAGCTCCAAGTTCAATGGCTAGATGATTTTCCCCAAGATGCACACTGCAGAGGCAGGCAGAGAGTGGAAAGTCTAGCAGCCTTCTGGCGAATGGACAGCGCCCTCCTTTTTTGGACAGGAGATTGAGAAATGCTTCCCAGAGTGGAATCTGGACTCCTTGATGTGTCTGCTGCACAGAGACGGGGGTTTAGGAGGGAGGAATTGTGTCTGCATCTACTCCTCGGCCACATCTGTATGTACCTCAGGGCCTTTGCCTCTGCCATCACCCCTCGCTCCCTCTTCCCTGATGTTTGCCCCCCACCGTCTTTGCGTCTCAGTTGCAAGGTTACCACCTCGCTGCCAACTAGACTGCGGTAGCTGCTGGCCCTTTCTTTCCTGGCTTGAACCCAGGGAGTCTCCATCTCAGCCCGTTGGCATGTCGCACTTGACGATCTTTTGTTAGAGGAGCTGTTTTGGGCATTGTAGGGCAAAGCATGGACTCTGCCCACTGAGTACCAATAACAGTGCCCCAAAGGTTAAGTAATCAAACATCTCCCAGCATCACCAACCCTGGTGAGTAAAACTTCCCTGTGGTGAGCCCCTGTTCACAACCCACTTTCCTTTTCTCTAACAACTTGGAATCACCTGATACTCAGTTGGCATGGCTTCTGACCACCGGTGTATCCGCCATCACTCCCACGGCAAAGTGAGGTCCACCGGGGCATGCGAGGTCTGCCCTGCTCACCTGTGCCACCCGGCCCACAGCAGAACTCCCCTCCCTTGGCTAAGCTAAGAAAATGCTTGTGCAATAAATCTGCCCGTGAGAAAACAAAGCTACAGCATCAGGGAACACACACACACGGCAGCCCATCACTTGTGCACACTTGGATGAAAGATACAGCAGACTGTCTTCTGGAGACCGTTGGTGCAAAGAGCCTCTTGGAGAGGAGCCAGTCTCTGCTGGAAGAACACGCCTCTTCCCAGGTCTATACAGCAGGGGATCTGTCTCTGTTGTGTTCTGAATGAGCTCCAACCAGACTCCCACCTCTCCTGCTTCCCTCCGTACTCAGAATAAGAGCTAATGTACGTGTGTGAACTGTGAAGGTCATCCATAACTCCACAGCCTCTGGCCTTCCTCCCATTTATTTTGCTTTCTATAGGTTGGTCTCCTACCACCTTGCCCCATGGGTAGTCCTCTGCCTCAGGGCCTTTGCACTTGCTGTTGCCATTTCTGTCCGATAATGTTCATGGTTTGAGCCTTTCCTGACTGTTCTGCATCCTCAGTATCTGCAGGGACCAGTCCAGGCATTGCTTCTAAAGAGAGTGAGCCTTCACACACACACACACACACACACACACACACACACACACACACACACACACACACACACACACACCTTTTGCCCCAGGGACTATGTTCCTTGGTCTCCCTGTCCATCCCTCCCTACCCCGACTCCCTCGCTACTGCTGTTCCTCTGTGGGACCCAATGCCCGCCAGATACCTGGCCTCATGTGCATGCCTTAGCACCCCAGCCAAAGATGGAGGAAGGAGAGGGGCTGTTTAACCCTGAGCCCTATTCCATGGCCTCACAAAGGGCTTAACTCTCAGAGGTTGCAGTGACCTCCTCCCTGCACACATTTCCTCCAGTGACCTGACCCAGCCTCCCCTCCATGTCCAGGGCCCCGCCACTCCTCTCCCTACCATCTCCTGCCCAAGGAACTCCTGAGGCTAGGTTAGACTCTGATGCCCCAAGGGTTAACAACTTTAACTGACCGGTTCAAACAGCTCACCATCAAATGGATTTCTCAGGCCAGCAGGCAAGGCTGAGTGCAGCAGAGCTGGGCAGGCCCAGGTTTGTTTTTCTGCAGACTGCCTTCTCCCTCTTGAGCCCTTTCCCAGGACAAATCCCCAGCCCGTTTTTCCCTGGCTCTCTCCCTCTCTCTCCCCGTACAAAAACAACTTTATCTCTAAAGAGCAAATAACACCCAGCGCTCATAACAGATGCCATGAGCTGTTTCTGTTTTGATTTTTGAAAATAAAAATTCAACTGAGTTCAATAAAATTCGGAAGCCTCTTCCCTCAGTGGAAATTAAAGGAATCCAAGACGCCTGAAAAGCCAGCGACCTTCCTAATTAAAGCTGCGGCAACGGCGGGAATCCGCTTCCTCCAACCAGCCCTACTCTGGCTGAGCAGAGAACAAAGCCTGCCCCATCAATATTTTATTCTCTCTTTTCTTCCGTGATAACAATGCCGAGTGTTCTGAGTGCGCCCCAAAAAAGACATGCAGAGCTATGTTAATTAGTGTTTAAATAATTGACACCCCCCAGAAGTGTGCCAAGTGGGCTGTTGGCTCTGCTTGTAATTGCCTGTGCTCATGGGCACAGCCTGACTGTCTGTCTGCCTGCCTGTCTGTCTGTCCAGTTGGGCAACTGTGGACCCAGGCAAGGCCAACTGATCTCCTAAATCGCCCCGTGTCCAAGTTGGAGGTCACTTTTGAGTTGTAGGTTGGAGTCTACAAGATGTGTGCATTAGGGGCAGACTCATAGGAGCTGAACTCTGTGCTTTGTGCTTCCCTGTCCTGGGACCACCTGCAGCCTCAACTTCCCTCTAGACATAGTCTCTAGATGTCTCACGAGGAGGAAAGGGCCCGTGAACACTGGGCCTCTCATTCCATCCACAAGCATATGGTCTGCATGCCCACAGTGCTATAGCCTCATCACCTGCAGAAACCTTGCAGCTCAAATCCAAATCCCAGCTCATTCAAGATCAAGATGGCTTGCTCTGTTCACCTCTACCACCACCTGCCACCTGGAGGATCTGAGCCCCTGCTGCAGATCAGATGCCCATGCTTCCTGCCTGCCGATTCTTGCCTTCTGCTCCTCCTCCACTCCCACAGTCCCTCCCCCAATCCTCACATATATCATTAACTGACACTGTCCAGGATGTGTAGAGGTCTTGCCCAGGACCTTGCCTGTACGCTCAGGTCCCTTTCATCCAGTTCTCCACTGCTAACAATGTTGCCATTCTCATGCAGGCCTCCCAGCAAGTGCTTACACAGGCTGTTCCCTCTGTTTGGAATGCCCTTCCTCTTTCTTCCTGGAAAAATCCTGCAGTTCAGTCAAGCCTCAGCTACAGGGTCATAGCAGTAATTAGATCTTCCTGGGTCTTCTGCAAGTACTAGTTGCATTATCGCAGGGTGGGGGTGGGGGTGGGGGTGATGTCTGAAGCTTGCTCCTTAACTAAGTGGGAAGAGCACCACGCACGAGACATTGAAGGTAAACTCTAATTCCCATACAAGATCTGGTCCACAGCAGTATTCAGTTACATCAGGGAATTGACAGAAAAATGGATGGAAGGATAGATGGATAGAAAAATAATTGATGAATGGATAAATATATGGATAGAATAATGGACAGATGGAATAAAATATGGATAAATGAATGGAATAAAAGATGAATGAATAAGCCTGGTGTGGTGGTGCATGCATTTAATCCCAGCACTCAGGAGGCAGAGTTTAAGGCCAGCCTGGTCTACGGAGTGAGTTCCAGGACATTTGGGGCCACACAGAGAAACCCTGACCCCCCCCCAAAAAAAAGATAAAATAATAGATGGAAGAATGGGTGGAGTTGATGCATGGATGGATACATGGGTAGATGCAGATGATATCTGTTGGGGGGAAGGTGCGGTCACCAGGTGTCTGGTGGCTCTGTAGACAGGTGAGCTGGTAGACAAAAGGAGAATCCATAGACAGTCACTGGACAGATGACTTCGACCAATAACCTTCCCGTTCTGCTTACCTCCAGGGTCCACCCACCCCTGCCATCCTCCTGACAGATGTGTCTTCTCTGTCCCACAGCCACAGGCTAGACTGAGCTTCTTGGGTGACAGCTGGGCAGACAGACACTTCCCTTGAGGATGGAAGAACCTGGAGTCCCTGAGCTCCTGGCAGAGCCATCCTTTACAAGTGGGGGTGTGAGCGGGAAGAGAGCATCCCTCTTCTGAGCCGTTGTCATGCTCTCATGTTCCAAGTTCCCGGAAATCCCCGCTCTCTCTTTGCAAGGGGGCCTTGTGTTTTAGCTACCTCTCCCATTTCAGGGATCAAATGCCTGGCAAGAAATTTAAGGAAGGAGAGGTTTATTCTGGTTTGCAGTTCCAAAGGATGCAGTCCATCAAGGCAGGGAAAGGCGTGGTGGCAGGAACAGGGGGCAGCTCCTCACATGCCATCCACAGTCAGGAAGCAGAGTGACGAGGAACTGGGTCTGGGTTACGAAATGTCAAAGGCTGACCCCGGCAACCCACTCCCTCCAGCATGGCTTCACCTCCTAAGGGTTCTGCAACCTTCTCCCACCTCACCATTGGCAGGCACCATGTTCAAGTGCATGACCCTGTGGAGGTCATTTCACATTCCAAGTTCAGCACCTTGTCTTTCCCAGCAGCCTCGGCACGATCAGCTTCTAGGCTGCCGAGAGGCGGGAGGGAGAAGACACTGCATGCTAACAGAAAAGGGGAGCTTTATGATGCAGACCGTGGGGCAGTCAATGGCGGGGTCCCTCAAGGGAAGCAGCACCCCCCTCTCAGAGTCCTAAAACCCCTCCAAACTCAACCCTTTCTGGGCAGGATGGCTCAAAGCACACTCTGGTGCTAGACTCTGGGTTCAAACCCGGGCCCTGACACCAGTGATGAAGTACCTAGCCATGGGCCCTGCACTTACCTCCTCTATACCTTGGCTTCCCTGGCTCTAAAAATGGGAGACATGGTAGCATAGTTGAGGAGTGCTTCGGAAACTTCGTACAGCTCGAGTCCCGGAGACAGATCCTTTGGCAACATTAGGGGGATGTCTCTGTGGTTATTGGCATTCTTCCCTCTGGCCCCCACACCTAATCTTCCTCAGCCTTCCTGTCATCCAGCCCAGGATGCCTCAGAAGCTGAGCCTAACCAGCCTTCCTTCCCACAACCCAGGCTGCCATGCACAGCATGCATTCACCCTGATGAGTACAGTGCAGAGCATTCATTCCCTGCCCCCACCACTCCTGCCCCAACTTCTCCCCTTGCTCCTGGGCCCAACTGTCTCTCTCCTTCTCTCCCAACCTCCAGCAAGGAAGGCCTCCTTCTCATCTTCTCTCTCCACCCAGCCTGAGATCACAACGATCTTTCTAGATGCACTTTGACATGCCACAGCCCTCATTGCTCCTAGGATGGGGTCCCAAGGCTGAATGACCCCCAAATTCCTCAGGATCTAGCCTCGACCAGTGTCCCTGTTTAGCCCATTGCTCTTCTATCCACAGAGGTTTAAGCACCTGACCTTCACACTTCATCCTTCCTCTTGGAAATTGCTAGAACACCACCTCCTTTCTCTCCCCCTCCTCCCCTCTGGAACTTTCCTGAATCCTGCTCCTTGGCCAGGGCTCCATAGCCTCCTGGCTTCGCCAGCGGCTGTGCAGCCCCATGGGCTCTGAGAATCGCACAGTGGCGTGTTAATTTCCCATTACTGCTTTAGACATCACTACCAAGTTTGTAGCTTAAACTGTCACTTGCTTATTGTCTCACGGTCCCCTGGGCCAGAAGTCAGGGTACCAGGCAGCTCAGAGGTGCTTCAGCTGATAACAGAATTCAGCTTCCTGTGACTGTAGTCCTTGATGTCTCTCTGCCAGCCAGCTTCAGTTTGGGGCACCAGTGCCAGCCTTGGGGCAGACAAGGCCTTTCCATGCTGCCGCTTTGCAGAGTCGTGTCCTCCCTGGCAGATTATTTCTTCAATGCCAACAGGAAACGTTATCTCTTTACAAGAAGGTTCTGGTTGCTCTTTCGGGCTCTCCCTTTCTGAGTAAAGCCAGGCCCACCCAAGATAATCACCCTTTTGTTGAACTTAAAAGAGTCAAGACATTAATTACAACTGCAGTTTGCCCTACACTGCAACCTCATCACAAAATAAAATCCCCAGGTCTCCCAGCACCCACCAGGAGGGGATCTGACAGGACAGGGACTCCTGGGGGCAGGACTCTCGAAGGCTGTATTGTTATATCAGGAAGGATCCAAGAGAAGCTAATTTTGTAAAGCAAAGGTTTAAAATGGTTTCATGCAGCCCTGGCATCAGTTTGGCTCTGGTGACCTCTCTCTTGGCTGTCACATCATGGCAGGAGTGTGTGTGATAATGATCATGTCACAAACAGGAAGCAAGAAAGGCCAGGTTCCCTCCAACCAGTGGAGGGCCTCTACTGGGCCCATCTTTTAAAGGTCCACACTACCTCCCAACAGCACCACCCTGAGGACGTGTGAGCCTTGGAGAAAAAGACATGCCCAGCCCATAGCAAAAAGCCATCCAGAGTTCTATTTGTCCTGTCCCCAAATGGGCTGTTTTCAACCTCCAATATACAGAACATGTGTGAGCCTGCTCAGTAGCTCTTAATTATATATCCAAACAAATGAGTGAGGGAATCAATGAATAAGACCAATGGCTTCCCACTGCTGAGGGGAGGAATGGAATGGGGTTACCTGGGTTAGGAAGCTGCCCCCAGGAGTCACCCTGGGGTGACTACTATCATCTCCTGCTGTCAATACGTTTTCAGGGACTACCTTTGCAGAACAGTGCTCGGGGGTCACTGGTCGACGGAGCTGGACTGGAAATCCCACAAATTTCAAAAGCTACCTCCAACGAGAGACATCTTCCTATACCACAAGTCAGTTTTCTTCTCTTCCTGTTGCCCCCACACTGGCCTGTAGTGTCCCAAGAGAGCCAACAAAGGCTCCCTGGAGACACTGTGACCTCGTCAGGAGTCAGGGATAGATGTGTGCAGTGAGCTGCACAGAGTCGCTGGCTGAGAGGCCTGTGGCATCCTTTATTTATTTGCATTGAAATATTTATTGGGATGGGAGGCATCTATAATAGATACTCCAGCCACTTGGTGGACCCGTGGGGGGAATCTGGGTGGCCTCTCTCCCAGGCGTCCTGCTCACTGAGAACAGCTCACCTGGAAAACACAGCTCATCAGGGCTGCTCTGTGCAATCCAATTCAGTCCCCCATCCTTCAGGAGAGATGGAGAGTCAAGAGAGGTCCAGGGAAGAGACTTGCTTGTTGAGTGCCTACTGTGTGCTAGACCTCTTTGTTCATATTGTCTCATTTAATTCTCAAAACAATCTTGTGATGTAGTAGGCACACTCATGCATCCTGTACAGATAAAGAAGGCTCAGAGAGGTTAAGTAATTTGTCAAAGGTCACACAGTTTCTTAATTTAAAATCTCAGATGTTTTCACTATGCCATGCTTCCTATAGCTTGACCTAGGAAATGGATGTGAATCTCCACACTGAAGTAAATGTGAGCTGGAAGGATGGATATCAAACTTGGGATAGAAGACAAGAGGTGAGACCTAAGAGTCCCTCAACAAACTAAAGATGGAGAAGCACTGATTCTACATATGTTGATATTCCCCCTGAGGTGAGTGTTTACGGACTGCTTCTGGAACACAAGGCTCAGATGGCCCCATGTTCAGAGGTCTCCATGTCCCCTCTGTCTTCTAGCAGTCTGACTTTAACAGAGTGCCCTCAATACTCCCATCTTAGAGAAGGAAAAGCCCTGTCCCAGAAGGAGGAGGCCAGAGCTAGTACTAAAGCCTAGGCAGTTTTGGGGGGCACAGTCAACATCACCCTGTGACTTACTGCCTTGCTGCAATGTGCTTGGGGCCCAGAAGTGGTCTGTAGACTAAGGCAAACACCCAGAGGACCTAAACTTCCTAAGGTCGGACCCAGGGCCAGAAATAACCACTTCCAAGAGCTCTGCCCTTGGGTAGGAATGCAGATTGGCACACACTGTGGAAGGCAGTCTGGAGAATCCTAAAAAACACGAACAGAACATCCACATGTCATGCTTCCGGGTTTATACAAGCATCTAACTGAGCAAAACCAGATACCTTCACATCCATGTTAAATGCGGCACTATTCACAACAGCCAAGATATGCAGTCAGCCTGGAAGTCCGCCAACAGGTGAATGGACAAGGAAATATGGGATATGTACAGTGGAGTTCTAGTGAGCCATAAAAAAGAATGGAATTGCACAATGGACAAGAAACTGGATGGAACTGGAAATCATCCTGATAATCAAGACATACCAAGTTCAGAAAGACAATATCATGTTTTCTCTCATAGTCTGAATCTAGATTTGTGTGTGTGTGTGTGTGTGTGTGTGTGAGAGAGAGAGAGAGAGAGAGAGAGAGAGAGAGAGAGAGAGAGAGAGAGAGAGAGATAACAGAGGTAGAGAGAAAGAAAGGGGTGAAATTATAAGATTATGAGGAAGAAAGACAAAATGCTACAAACAGAAACAGAATCATAATATATATGTATGAAAGGATCACAATGTAATTCATTATTGTGTGTGCTAAAAATTTTTAAAAGAAAAGAAATGTGAATGGACATGTGTATGATATATGTGTACATGTGCCTTTAATTTTTAATTGAGAAAAATTACCAAAGTAATAAATGCTCATGGGTGAGAACCTCGGATTATTATAAAAAAAAAACTGAAGAGAAACAAAAGCCCTACCACACTCTTCCCTGTCTGCCAACCACACCCCCTCAAAAAATCCCCTTCCTCTCTTGGGATTCCTCTGTTCACCACCTGTTAATGGGATATTTGCTACCATTTAAATGTAGCAGCCTTTGGAGGATACAGTCAACCTAAGATGAATAGTACATGTTTAAAGTAAGTAGTTTGTCATGATGTGACATGCACCATGAAATGGTCAGAGATGGGTGCACCCTAAATTGATGGGCATTTAGACAGTTTCCAGTTTTTAGCTATTCTAGATAAAGCTATTGAGGCCATTCAGGTACAAGTCTTGTATAGATCCCAGCCCTAATTTCTCTCGCCTTAACACACAGACATGCTATGCTTGGGTCAGACAATGGGTGTGTGCAAAATTGGAAAATTAACTGCACAGCAGCTCTCAAAATGGGTCAGCTGTTTTACATCAGACAGCATTGCACAGTTCCAGGCCGGTTTGGTCTGATGCCTTTGGTCATCAGAAAGGTATGTGAGAGTACCACATTGTGGCTTTAATTCACATTTACCTAAGGAACAGGAAGTTGAGTGTGTTTCCGTGTGCTTATTTTCTGTTTGCTCCTCTGTTAGTCATGTACAAACCTTCAGTCTGTTTTCACTGGCCTGTTGGTTCCCTTGTTACTAAACTTTAGGAGTTCTTTATATATTCTACATATGTCAGGAATGAGTTGCAGACATTTTCTCACAGGTCACAGCTCATCTTTTCCTTGTAAGCAGAAGTCCTTAATTTTTATTTTTAGGCAACATGGTTTTGATCTCTTCTAATATAAAGTTACAAGAACCTTTTCTCCTTTATTTTCTTCTTGAATTCTATATTTTAAGTTTCTTCATTTTTTGAGACAGGATCCTACAATACAGACTAGGCTGGCCTCAAACTCAAAGAGATCCACTTGCCTCTGCCCACCATGTGCTGGGATTATAGTTGTGAGCCACTGTATACAGCTCAGCCTTAGGTTTTATGTCTTTGATCTATGATCCATTTCAAGGACTACAATCCATCTTCATATAGGATCAAAAGTGTGCATCAAGGGTATTTTTGCATATGGACATCCAAGTACTCTGCCATTATTTATCTGGGAGGTTGCCCTTTATTCAATTCTATTTGTAGAGAGTTTGTTTTATGGGTTTGTTGATACACTCTGTTCTGTTTCATCAATCTGTTCATCTGTCCTGACACCAGCACCACACTGTACCAATTATGATGTTAGGTGCTGTATTGGCAGTGGACATAAAGTGTTAGTACACTCCAACTTTGACCTTCAATTTCAAAAGTGCCTTGGCTCTTCCAGGGGCTTTGCATTGCTGTGTGGATTTTAGAATAGATTTTCATTAAATTAGTTGATCAGTTTGGGGAAAATTGATGTCTTAACAGTATTGGACTTTCTAATCCATGAACATGGTACACCCCTATATTTATCCCACATTTCTCAATGTTTTTATTTTTTTAGTTCAAAGATTTTACATATTGGTTTTTAGATATACTTAAATATTTATATGCTGTAGTTTATTTCAAATCTCAATTTTTCATTTATGCTGTATAAAAACTTAACTGATTTTGAGCATTGATCTTGAATGCTGCAACCTTGTTGCTGTGGCTGGTAATTATGACAGATTCTTATAGATGTTGCTGGATTCTTACAGAGTCAACCATGCAATTTTCCAATAATGAATTCAGTTTCTTCCTTTTCAATCTTGACACTTTTTTTAGCTGTTTTTCTTACCTTGTCACACCAGATAGACCCTCCTAGAACAACATTAAATACCAGTGTAAATATACTTTGATCTTAGGAACAGAAAAATCATATTTTATCATTATGTTAGTAGGGTCAGTTGAGACATCTCTGTGGTTAAAGGTGACTGCCGGCAAGCCTAGTGACCTGATTTCTATCCCCAGAATTCACACTGTAGAAGAGAGAACTCACTCTTACAAGTTGCCCCGTGATCTACACACATACAGTGGAACATGCAACACTCCCACACAAAGGAAGGAGGAAGGAAGGAAGGGAGAGAGGGAGGGAGGGAGGGAGGAAGGATGCATCTTTAAACCACTAGCTGGGGAGAGGTGGTTAGAGAGATGTCTCAGTGATTAAAAGTATCTGTTCTTCTTGCAGACCCGGATTCAGATTCTAGCACTCACGTGGTGAGGTGGTTCACAACCATTAATAATTCTAGTTCCAAGGGATCAGATGCCATCTTCTGACCTCCATGGCCACCAGGCCTACATGTGTTGCACAGATATACATGCAGGTAGAACATTCATACACATAAAAATAAAATAAATAAATCTTTTAAAAAATTTAAGATTTAGAAAACTGTTACTGTAAGTTTTCATGAATACTCCTAGCAATTTGAGAATGTTTTCTTTCATTCAGAATTTGGGGTGTGTGTGTGTGTGTGTGTGTGTGTGTGTGTGTGAAGTTGGGACCAAGGTATTATTTTTAGCACCTTCCACGTATTTACTGAAATATCCATTTAAAGTGCTTGTCAACACGGTGAGCGTGTCTTGACTAGTTAGTAGGTGTTGAACCTGCTTTATCCCAGGATAAACCCATTTGATAACCAACTCAAAAGCACAAGCTTTGTTGTTCATGCTTTTCTATTTGTTTCTACTTTAAGCTTTATTGTTCAGAGTATTTTTTTTCTGACTTCATTTTTTTATTACTATTTTCCAAGTTCTTAAGATGGAAACTGAGTCACTGATTTCAGGACACTATTCCTTTTACTATAATTTCCTGGTAAATATGCAGTGTTAAATGCAACACATATCATTTATATTCATTTCAAAAATTCTAATTTTCTTACTTATCTTCATTGACAGTTTATTATTTAGCTTCCAAATATTGGATGTTGTGTGTACTTTTTCCACCACTGAGTTTTAATATAAATTCTGTGTAATCAGAGAACATACTTTGCACGTCATAAGTAACTGATGCTTGTTTGATGGTTCAGAACTAGTCTGTCTTGCTAAATGCTGTGGAGTGTACCCAGTGTGGTTGGATGGGGTGTTCTATAAATGTCTGTCAGGTTCACCATTGTGGCTGGACCATTTCTTGGAGCTCCACTGATTTTCTTCCTTATCGACTGTGGAGAAATGGGCATTGATATTTCCAAGTCTGGGTATGGATTTGCCCAGTTCTGTTTGCAGTTCAATCACTTTTTACTTTGTCTCTCGAAGCACCGTTCAAATCTACTCTGTGCTTTTGAGAACTGGATCTGTTATCACTGTGAAAGGAGTTGCTTTGTCTCTGGGAGGACTAGAGCAGCATTTAGTCAAAGGTGAATAATTAATATTACAAAGGTAAGACCCCACTACATTGTCTACCCAGTACTCCCAGGAGCTACAGGTTTTTCCAGACTATGTGGTAAGAATGAATATGCCTCATTGCCAGCCCTGGGTGCAGGAGAGCATTTGGTTTCATCTTTTGGGGTGGCTCTCTCCTACCTCATGAAGACTGACAGTGTGCTGAATGGTGAGGCCCCTCCTATAGGTCTGCATGCAGGGCTCCCATCTCCCACACTCTTTCCCCTGCACCTCAATTGCCTAATCTCCCTGGACATTTCTGTTCATCTTCCAACTCAGGGATCCACTAGACTCCTGCCTGCACCATGACTCAGAAACTCCCAGGAGGCATCACAGATCTAGATGATTACAGAACTTGCCTCTCTTTTGGTGTCTTCAAAATCATCATATCTATTTAGACCAGTTCTGTCATTGTTTTGGTTTGAGCTTGAACCCAACTCCTGTGACTCCATTTTGGACTGGAAAAGGAAGTCTTCGGATATATTTAAAAGGTGTTCATTTTTAGGAGCCCCTTCCTTTCCCTTCCCCCATATTCACAATACTGATTTGGCTCAAAGAACCAAGCTACTCACATTCTTCGCAATGCTGAATGAATGGATTTCCTCTTCCATATTGCAGTAGTCAGAGGAGTTCTGGCTGGACCTTGTAGAAGGTTGGCTTCCTTGTCTAATGTTACTCTTTCAGGCTAGGCCTTCATCATCAAGTCAAAGGAAGGTCAAGGGTGTCTCGGAAGGATGATATCCCAGGCTTGAGCCATGACAGTGGTTGGGGCTGTTTGGGAGGGTGTGGCAGGGGTTTATCCCTGGCCCTCTCCACATCTTGAAGTGTTATTATGGGATAAAAGGAAGAATGCAAAATTAGGGTAAGTAGAAAAGGTTAAAACTTGTCCATTAAGAGCAGGGTCCTGTTTATTACTAATGTTCTTTGTAAGTGCAAGCAAATCCCTTCCTCCTAAGGCCCCAAGTCATGTAACTACAGCAGGGGCATGACCCAAATGATTGTAATGTGTCCTCTAGCTTTCCACGGTCACACAATGACCAGGCCACTCTGGAAACCCTTAAGGGTATAAGAAATAATTGACAACTTCTAGAGTCAGATAACACCTAGACAATCTTTTGGATCTACGAGGGAACATGCACCCTCTGCTGTGGTCCCCACTACCCCCTGCTGTGGTCCCCACCATCCAGTCCTCATCCTGTCAGGACAGCAGGATGAGTATCAGAGACTCATCTCCGCTCCGTGCTGTGGTGAGCAGAAGGAAGAAGCAGGACAGCCCTACCTTCTCTATGACAGATATGACCTCCAGAATGGTGGCGGGGTTTGCTCAAGAACAGGGCTTAGTTTCCAGACTTCCCATCCCATCCCAGGTGCCCTGCCTCAAGGAGGGCTTGGGCCACACTACAAAATGAGAAAACCTTGCTAAGTATCTCCCAGGTTCTCCCCTCAGGAAACGTCTCAAATGGATCCCTTCCTTCTACTACCAGAATATTTGGGGCCACCCCTCTCCCATCGTCTCAATTTCAGGTCTGCTGGCATCCAGGAAATGTGGCCACCGCCTCCAGTGACAGAGGAGCTGCCTGAGTCCTGAGATCTGGATGCCCCTACAAAGGATCAGAGATGCATAAGTCACCGGAAGTTCAGCCTTGGTAGTACCCAGAACATATACTGTGTAGCTTAGGATTGGACTGCTTGGGCGCATCATAGGCTCTCCTTACTAACTCTGTGGCCTGTCCTTGTTGAGTGTCGCCCCTGAATGGTTTAAAGACTACACACGAGGCAGATGCCTGGCATACAGTGGGCAGTCCCCAAATGCCTTCCTTTCCTGAGCTGGTTGGTAGTCCAGAGGGACCCCTCTTCACTGCCGTTGGGAAGAGTCCCGGGAAGAGCCAGACGGTCCCCTGCTTGGATCAGCCTAGTGCGTTTGAAAACTTCCAAGGCAGGAAAACTTTGTGGTCGCGGGGCGGCTGCGCTTCGCCGACGGCTTGAAAGGCCCCACGCGGTCCCCCGCGACCACCGCGTGCAGCCTAGCGTCGCCCGCAGGAGCAGTGGGAGCCGGGTGCCGTGCTAATGGGGCCGGCGGCGGAGCCGGGGACGCCATGAAAGCCGCGCTCGCAAACGCGGGCTCTTGTTGCAGGAAGAAGGGCCAAGCCTGGCTTTCCGCAGCCGCTTTGAGAGCAGCAGCGCTGGGATTTCATGGCACGGCTTCGGCGGGAAAATCAATCAGCGGGGCCGCCGTTTGGAGAGGCAGCAAGAAAGGCCACTAACGAGGCCAGATTGTAACAGTTCTGCGAGCAGCCACAGTGCTCACCTTACACGGCGGACGCGCGCTGGTAAATAATAAATCACAGCGGCCGGCGGGCGGCGGCGGCGCGGGCAGCCCGCGCGTTTGACTGCAAAGCAGCGGCGCATCAATTATTCACCGCGCCAGATAAAACGCGGCGGCGGCCGGCGAGCCAGGTGCCCGCGCCCAAAGCGGCCTTTTGATGGCCGCGGGCCGGGCCCGGCGGCGGCGGGGCTGGGGGCGCGCAGAGCGCTGCGGGATCGGGGCCGTGCGCTCCCGTGGCGCGCTTTGCACAGTCCCGGGCTGGGAGCAATTACAGCCAGGCCGCGGGGTTGGGGAGAAGAGATGCGTGTGCGCGTGCCTAGGCGCGCCTCCAGTGCCCTTGGTGGTGAAGTGCGCGAGCTTGGGAGTGACTCGCCCAGGCGTTTGTGTGTGCCTGCCTGTGGTGAGAGCCTGTCAGTTACACAAGCACACCGATGGGTTGCGTTTTCTGGTGTCCGATAGTGTCCTCGTGCCTATGAACTCTGGTATCAACTTTGCGTGTGTACTCATGAGCTGTGTCCATCCCTATGTCTATGGGAGATGTGTGTGCAAGGGTACAAATGAATATGACTGGTTGCTCTCACATTCTCCTGTGCATTACTCTACAGGACATTTGCTCATGTATGACCAGAGCGTGGGTGTGGGCATGGCCACACATGTATGTACCTGTGAGCTCATATGTGGTACACATGTGGACAGCAAACATGTAGTTTTATCTGCAGATATGCATGTAGACACACTCAGAGCACATGTTTGCATACAGATGATGTATTTATGCATACACATAAATATATACAGAGCTTTTGTGTGTGTGTGTGTGTGTATGTGTGTGTGTGTGTGTGTGTGTGTGTGTGTGTGTGTATGCGGTGTGTGCAATGGACACATACAGGCCATAAATGTCCAAATGTGGTGGTATGCATGTAAATAGATGTGGTTATGCATATGTGTGTGCACAGTCATGCACGTGTAGGCATGCATCCATGACTCTGAGGTTTGAACACCATGGTTATGCATATGCATGCTTGGGTAATTATGCATGCATGTGCATGGGGATAAACAAAGGAAGGGATAGAATGATTAAAACTCAGGCCCTCTAGGCCCAGGGCTCAGAACTCTGCACAAGGGTCTCCAGTGGGCTTGCTTGCTCCATGAGTCATGCAGCGCTGGGAACGCACTGTGGCTGGAGTGCGTGGTTCTGGAAGGGAAGAGGAGAACTGGGAAATCTGAGAACTGGGTTCAGTCTCAGCTGCCCAAAGGGAGGAGCATTGCTGACATTCAGTTTCTATGTGAGTCGGACTGCAAGGGTGGGTGGGCAACCAAGGGACACAAGCTTTACCTTTTGCATGGCAATCTGATGGTATCCAGTGGTGCAGGGTGCCTGCCATGCCTTTTCAGCCCCCACGGAGGCTAAAAACAACTGAGTAACTGCCCAGCTTGGAGCTGTTTGTAGAAATAAAGCAGGTACCCTTCTCCCCTAGAGACAGATGGGTTCTGGCATAGGCCAGAGAAAGGGTTCTATCAGAGCTCAACTTGGAAAGCCACTGAGTTTACTACAATTGGTTACAGAACCATGAGCAACTGCATCTCCGAAAAACTCAGCCCCACCTGGGTGTTGACTCAGGAGAGCAGAAACCTAGAGCTTGACCTGCCAGAATGTCTCTTCTCCCAAGCCATCCTTATAGTTTATATAACCTGGACACGGAAGACCTTTGTGAATCTTGAAAGTTTCAGGAACTTCCTAAAACATGTGCATTGTCTACTTCCGGGGCCTCTTTAAGCCTCCCTCCAGGATGGAATGTCTCAGTTTGGATGAACTTGCCGTAGGATGTGTACCTACCAAGATGACTGCTTTCTTACAGATACTCCAGGGCCGTCCTGCTTACTCTCAAGGAAAAGCAGCTGGGAGTGGAGTACCAACATCTGCAAAGATGCCCAAGTACAGTTGTAGAGCTCTTGCACTGCCCAAAAGGCTCCTGTTCCCGCGGGAATAGGGACCAAAATCCATCTTGAATACAGCGGGGTATGGTGGGAGCTCATGGCACTCCAGAGGCTGAAGGAATAGGGTCACAAGTTAAAGGGCAAACCAGTCTACACAGGGAGAACCTGGAAAGAAAGGGGGTGGGGAGAAGGAGGGAGAGGAGGAGACTGCGTATGCTAGAGGGACTGTATGTCCCAGTCTTTGCCCTGCATGTTCATCCAGGTCCACAGACAAAGGAAGTGGCCGGCATGATTCCAGTGTAGTCAAGCTTCCAGGACACGAGCAGGAATGACTCAGGACTATTATCTGGTCCTGAGCTTATGCCTCAGATCCTTAACCAACCTGTAGCACCAAGGCTTTGGAGGTCTAGAAAGGAAAAGAGTTAAAGCTCAGGCCTCAGAAACCAGGAACTAGCATGAACACCAGCCAGGAGCTCTGCCTATTCCCTCAGTCTTCAGATGACCTTGGACTCCACACAGGAGAAAGACTCTTGCCTCCCCGGGACTCAGGCAGGCCTAGTGGTCAAGCCCAGCCACCTATATGTACCGTCGGATAAGCAGCCCAGCTTCTCAGTCCTCAGCCTCTGTAAGCTGGGGATGATCAAAACCCCTCCATAAACCCTGGGAAGACTGAAGTGAGGTGACAGCCACAGAAGCCACTGCTGTATGGCAGCTGTCCAGGCTCACTGGATTCCCACACTGAAGTGAGAGCATCAGTATCCCCATCCTCAAACTGAGAAACATGAGCTTAGAGAGGCTGAGTAACTTAGTTAAAGCCATCATGTGGAGGGGCAGGTCCAACCCAGGCAGCTCCCAGCAAGAACCTGTGTCTGAGCACAGGGAAAGGCTGGTATGTCGATGTTCGCCTGTGATCCCTGCACTCAGGCGACTGGTGAGTGTGAGGCCAGCCTGAGCAACACAGGAGACCTTATGTCAAAAACCCAAAGAAAGTCCACAGCCAAGAACAGCAAAGCAATACGGAGGAATACTTCCCACAGTGTGACTACACTCAAGAACAGCTCAGGGTCAGGACCAGCCAGGTCAATACTGGCCGCTGTGCCTGTGGGTCTATTCCTCCTGACCCAGCCTCTGGACTTCAGGGCCCCCAGGCCTGACGCCCTGGCCACAGTCCTGCAGGAGGCAGCCATACGTTGCAGATGATGTGTGTTTCATTAACACAAACTTCAGCCAGCTACTATTCGCCTCTCTCCACCTTTTCTGGTCATGGACAGTCCCCCTAAGAGCCGTGGGGGGAAGCTGGGGTAAAGAAACATCCCCTCCCTTACACATAAAGCTATGGAGAACTGAGTGGCTTCTTTCCTGAAGGAGGCCTTCCATAAGTAGTGAACACGTGAGTAGCCTGTGGCCGGCCAGCCAGACACTTGGGAATCTGGGACTGGTGTAATTATTGGGCCTCGGGCTCCAAGTGCTAAACAAAACTGAGATGTCAGGGCATGGGGGAGCTGCCACCCCATATTCCTGGCCGGCTGCACAACAGACCATTTGTCAAAGGCCTGGACCCCTGTAAGGTTCCTGACCCAGTCAAAGGGAGAGGTGGACTCTGTGGTCCAAACCTCCAGGCTGTGGGCCACTTAAGGAAGCTATGTTATCTCGTGGTTTAAGAAGTGTCCCATGGTTCCATCACTCAGTGAACAGCCTTCTATAGGAGGTGGCATTGTTCAGTGACATCTGGGCTCCATCACCTCACACTGTGTGACTTCTGGCAAGTGACTTGAGTTCTCTGTGCCTCACTTTTCCAATGCATGAGCTGCTGATGAAAATATCTACTGGTTAGTTACAAGATGTGGGTGTAGTGCTGTGGTTTGAAAGAAAATGGCCCCCAAAGGGAGTGGAACTATGAGGAAGTGTGGCTTTGTTGGAGTAGGTGTGGCCTTATTAGAGGAAGTGTGTCACTGTGGGGGTGGGCTTTGAGGTCTCCAAAGTTCAAGCTACACGCAGTGAGACAGTTCACTTCCTGTTGCTTGCAGATCAAGATGTAGAACTCTCGGCCCTTTCTCCAGCACCATGTCTGCCTACACACTGCCATATCCTGCCGTGATGATAATGGACTAAACCTCTGCAACTGTAAGCCACCCAATTAAATGTTTTCCTTTGAAAGAGTCATGGTGTCTCTTCACAGCAATAGAAACCCTAAGACATGTAGTATCCTGTGTTTTGTGCCTAGGTCAATGGCTGATATCAAGTAACGGCTAAGATCGACCAGCGACTCTTGGTACTATGTGGTATATGGTCACTTTCGACAGTGTGGTGACAGATCTCTCTGCCTCACTGAACCTTTCGTAGCATTGGGTCTGGGCAGGTACTGCTGATCCCAGAAGAAAAGGGCAGACTCTGGCTGTGGGATTGGGGATTAAGGTCATTGTTTCAGGGGGATGATTCCACATGCCTTCCCAGAGCACTGTTATTGACAGGTTCTGCATCCTGAGCCCAAGCAAAGCAGGAGTGGGATTGATTCATGATGTCTGCCACAGGCATGAGTAGGGGAAAAAAGGACTTAGCTTGGCTTTTCCCAAGTCTGGCTGAGACAAGATGAAGACAACTGATTGATGGGGAAGAAACTCAAGAAGTGAGCAAGGAGATGAGACAGGAAGACAGGAGCCAAGAGAGGGCATCCCCAGAGTGCAAGGGCCCTGCAGGAGCACCAGGAATAAGCTCTCTGGAGATCTAGTGGTCTATGTGTGCAATCATATGTGTGTGTTTGGGGTGGGGGTATTTTAACAGTAAGTCTCCCTGTGCACGTGGAGACAGTTATCTGGCATTGGTATCTCAGCAAACTGTGGTCTGAGCATGTGCTCACAGTCAGGCATCTGCCCTGACGCAGAAAGGTGCCTAAGCAAAGAACGAGGAAGGAAGGTCCAAAGCGAAGAGGAGGTGGCCTGCCTCCCTGCCAGCCCCTCCTGCTCCTGGGTGCCTGTTCTCTGCGCGTTCTCCTTTTCCTCCTCTGACATGTTCTGAGGTCCTGGGACTTGCTGCACACTGAGGGAACCTAAGGAAAACCTAAGGAAAACTTCGGTTGAAAACTGGGGAGTCTTGGGCCCAATAGAGCTCCCTCTGTCCTTCCAGTCCCCAGACACCCTTGCTTCCCAGGGGCGGCCACATGCCCAGGGCAGCTCATAAATGGTGGCAAGTGACTCCTTTCCTGTGCTTTTCTCTCTAAAAGCAGCGCCCAGGGGCCAAGCAGCTGCCAATTAGCTAAGAGTCTTGCCCCAAAGCAGGGGCTGTGCAGAATCAAGACACCTTGGAAAAAGTAAACTTATTAAGTGGAGGAGGATCTTAAAGCCTATGAAATTTACAAAAGCCTCACTTCTGGTAACACTAATGACAGGCCGCAGCCTTGATCTTTAATTCACACGCTGAAGCGGGGCAAATGCTTTCCCTTTGGACAAGGGTGGGGGGAGGAGGCGGAGCTTCTCTTCCTAATAATTTACTTAAATTGAATTTTATATGGGAAACTAATTTTCTGAAATCTAACCAAGAGGTAAGAAGTCACCCTGGATAGCTCTGTCCTGAGTCCACCCACTGTGGTCTCCTGAGGCTGGGGATTCCTGATGATGGGCTGGGCCATGGAGAGGGTTTGGAGTTGGCAAACCCTGGCTGTTCTTGGAGATTGTATGCTCTTTGGATTTGACCTGTACCATGTGACATTGTTGCGACATGAAGCTTGAAACTTTATGGATAATCTCACTGTTCCCTTGAGCCCACAGGCTACAAAGAGTGTAATTAGGTCCTCAGTTTGAACCCAAGGTCTCTAGGGACTGGTTGACTAGCCCTGGATCTTATTTGATCCCTTGTCCTTTTCTGATCTTGTGCAATGCTGTCAGACTACAGTCCCTTAATGTTGATGGACACATGAACCATCTTGGGACTGTAGACTGTAGACAAGCTGTTCCAGGCTGCTTGGCATGTGTTCTCATCTGGAAAGGAGGTTGAAAACCTAAGTCTTGCTGACCTAAGGAGGAAAAGTATAAACATATGAAGGTGTGTCCAGGGGTGGGGAGGATTCAGTTGACTAAGAAATGATGGCTGAGGCGGGGGGCAGGGGGGGCACTGTTAGAAAGACACATGCTGATGTATGGGGAGCATGTCATCTCAACCTCAGTGTGACGGTGAATGGGTGGTCACCTGGGCTCTTCACAAAGCACAGAGGGAGGGATTTTCCAGTATGACCCCTCCATCTGGGTTCTAGGTATGGGGAAGAAGCCTTTGGGGGTTCTGGTTCTCTTCTGTGTTGGAGAGAGCTGGTTTGGGAGCACAGAGCAACAATCCAGAGTCTATAGAGATATGTGAGTCTTCCCAGCCTTGTTCCCTGTCTTTGGGGGAGGAGGAGAAGGAGGAAGGGAGGGAGGGAAGAAAGGAAGGAGGAAAGAAGGAAAAGAAACATGAGACAAGGTCTCACCATGTAGCCCAGGTTGGCCTTGAACCGATGATACTCCTGCCTCATCTCCATCCTGAGCACTGTCCTAGCCACTGTGTATCACCACCTCCAGCTGTGTGCCTTGCAATCCTTGGCTCTTTTGGTGTGGATATTTCTCCTTCCAGTAGATGTGATCACTCAGGTTTTGTAGATGAGGAGACTTGGGCATAGAAACAGGAAGTGATAACCCAAGTGATGGAGAGCAGTGAACCCAAGATACAGACCAGGGTCTCCTGGCACCACAGGCACTGCCCCTGGTCTGACAGAACTGCGCAGAGTTCTGGGGGCCAGTGGGCTCAATATAAATGTCATTACGTGGGGCCCTTTCACATATGGTTGTGGGGGCATGGGTTGTGTAGTTCCACAAACGTCCTGGTGACAAGGTACCTGGAAGCAGTGGTACCAGTGCAGAACCACAGGGTAGGGCCTCTTTGCACCAGGCTAGCTGCTGCCCTCAAGAACAGGGCACCCTGCCAGAGAGATCTCCTGTCTGCCCTGGAGGCAAACTGCCCAGAGGGCCCTGAGGCATCCCACAGAGAGGGCAGCAGTTGAGTTTGCCTGCACACTATAATCCCTAGGATGCTTCAGCATCCTTCCCAGAGCCGAGGCTGGAGCTCAGTGGTCGAGCACCTGCCTATCGGGTACAAGACACTGGGTCCCATCCCCAGCACAACCAAGAAATGTGTTAGGTCTGGACCCCGCCCTAGAGGTGCTGATTTTGAGTTGCGGCTGAGGCTGAGAACTTCTGATTCAAGAGGACAGTTTCCACCCAGTGTCAGGAAGTGCTTTCCAGCAGTACCGCTGCCATGACAGGGCAGCCTGCCTGAGGAAGGAGTGAGCTCTCCAACTTGAAGGTATGCAAGCCAGAACCAGCCAACTGTCACTTACTACAGCTGCTCGAGAGGCACTGGCCAGCAAAACCTCGTGGAATCCAGATGGTCTCTATCACCTTGTGCTTGGAGAATCTGGGCTGTCGTGAGTGAGTGGAATTTTGTGGATTGAGGAAGGAAATGAGAAGAACAGGTGCAAGAGAGGCCAGATCCAACAGCCCACCTTCCCCTCCAAAGGCTGGGCCATCAACTGCCAGGCATCAAGCTGAGGACACCTGGGATTGCAGGACTTTTGAGGTCTCTCCCCAAACCCTGTGGGCTATGAACACATGATTTTATAGTCAGGGAAGTGACGCTACCCTACGACCCATTTTACAGATAGGAAGACTAAGTCCCTAGGATGTTAAAATATTAGCCAAGGTCATTCAAGACCCAAGGCCCAAACATTATTTCTGTCTTCCTATTCCATGTGGCTAACTTATACTGAGCAGTGTATATAATCATGTGCACACATACATGCACACATACTCACACAGTGGAACCCACCTAGTAGTGTACCTGAGAACACTCTGAAGAGTAGGGTCTGTCTCTTTGGATCTGCCTTGCTCTCTGCCCTCTTCTGTCCTGTTTCCACGACTACTTCCTGAATATCACATTGCCATGGACTACAGTTGAACATCCTCTGGGGTTCCCCAAGTAGCTCGACCTACAACTCTGGAAGGTTTGCTGCTGCCAGGTCCATCAGCTGCAGCTTCTAAGGCATCTCCACCCAGCACTGGTCTGCAGAAGATGCAAATGGAAGCTCCTGAATACACAAAAGCCAGAAGCTCCCTCCCCCCAATTGTTCTCACTGCAGTGGGAGCCATAAGAGCCACCACGGGATGAAGAACTGGGAAGGGGTGCAGGCAGACAGGCTGCAAGGCCTAGTCTACGCAGGCTGGGAGTGGGCTCTACTCCCCACCTCTTCCTGGAAGCATGTGCTTTTGAGCTTTGCACAAGCATCAAGGAAGCCGGAAGGAAGCACGGACAGACAGCATTGTGCAGAAATGGAAACTGAGGCCGAAGAGGTGGAAAGCAGCCACCTAGCGGTCTGGTAGAGGTGGGAATCAAACCCACGAGGAGGAAGTGTCTCACAAAGCCAGCAGTCCCACTTGGGGTGGATTTGCACACAAACTGTGAGTCACTCAATCCTTCTGCTAAGGAACTCCGTGGCCCCGGGCTGACTCCCCTGAGAAACAGAAATTCCCAGGTGGGCTGCAGAACCCAGCTGTGAGCGCAGAGCTCCGGTTCAGCCCAACTTCCAAATGGCTACCCCACAACGGGCTCCCAGCAGCTGCCAGCTCACTCTCCCCCTCACCTCTCACTTTCTGTTCCTGCAGATAGAGTGGGAGCATCCATCCCTCAGCCCCTTCCCTAGCCATCCCTCTGTCGATGGCACCTTCTCATCTGATGGATTTACAAGGCAAACCATGGCCCTAGTTCTCTGTGCCTTCCCGTGTGCTGCCCAGTGCAGATGTCTTAATATGCCAGCTGAGACTTCTTAAATCCACATTGAAACAACTGTTGGGTTTTTATACCGTTGTAAAACTCTTTGTAGGGTATTCATAGAAAATGTTTTATTAATTGCCATATGTTTATTGATTTCTCTTTCATGTCGGTTCTTTTGTTCTTTCTTTGTAGTGGCAAAAGATCGCTCGCATCATCATTTGCAAGTTATCTAAAATGTCAAAGGTGTCCTTTTGAAGTTTATTACAGATCACATGCCATAAGGCCCGGACGCTAGGTATTTACAGTGAGGGGGGAATTCCCGCATGGACTTTCAAAGCCCACAAAAGAATTGAGATCATATTGGCTTAAAACAAGACACACACACAAAAGCACAATTTATCATTTTTTACATTTTTTCCCATAGGGGGTTGATATTGCAAAGACATTTTCCTGAGGAGAAGTGAGCAAACATGCCAGCCTATTTACCCATCCTGCAATGGCACTGGAGCCCAGGTTATGGCCTCTCACCCCTCATCTTTCACCCAGACCTTGCCAGCCTGCAAGGAGGTTCCTTAGAACCAAAGCAAAGGATGACTATGGTGCCTACGGCTCTGAAATGGTAAGTGCCCATCCCCAGGTCACAGAGCCTGTACTATTGGCCAATGCAGGGGGAGAGACACAGGGCACCCCTGGGAGAAATATCTGTTCCATGAGGCAGAAGACCAGAGGACCTGATTTCTGCCCCTAGGACCCAGGATAGGGTAGAATTTGGAGAGGGCCAGTAAAAGGGTTTTTAAAAATGTTAATAGTGCAATCCCCTAAGTTTTAAATGTGCTCTGATGTTTAAGTCAGCACAACATTTTCTTTTGAAAACTCAAAAGTAATTTTTTTTTAAAGCCTTCCCGGGAAAACCTCACACTTTGATGTAGAGGGATTCAAATGAGATCCACGGCACAGGCATGAGGAAATACTTCCCACCCCCTGCCAGAGGAGGGATCCAGCTAGCTGGCACAGGCACAGCCCCTCCTCCCAGCCCAAGAGCAGCCTGATGATGCCTCTAGGGGCCTTGACTGCCCCATCTGTTAAATGGCACGATGACCTCCAGATGACCTTGGCCTCCCCGGTGATCAGGAAAGGAAGATGTTACCCATCTGAGCTCCTGCCTCCTCAGGGGCTGCCAGGGCCTCTCTGGGTACCAGCCTCACTACTTGCTAGGGAACCAGGCTGGGCGCTGTCAAGAAGGAGCCCCATCGGCTGGGCCTCGCCTCTGAGTCAAAGTCTGAAGGGATAGAGCCTAGGCCCTGCCTGCTGCACGGGAAATGGCAGATGAAGAAGGCTAGCTTCTAGATGATGGAGTGTGCCCATGGCCGTGGAAGGCCTTCACAGCCTCCTTCCCTCACTGTAGGCAGGCTCCAGGGCTCTGCCTCTTGACCCTGCACTGCTTCCTGGAAGTGCTGTTCCCCTCCCCACCAACCCACCCGACCTCTCACTCCCACTCCTGCCCCCCCCACCTCTGCCCTCGCTCCACCCCCTCCACTATTGGCACTCCTGATTCCTTGCACTTCCATCCTGCTCAGGAGCCTCTGTTTCCTCACCAACAAAACGTGCCAGGCCATCGAGTACACCCTGGGCACAAAATGCCAGGAGACCCTCGCTTGAGGGGTCATGCAAGTTCAGGGGCAGCCCGTGGGACTGACTGCTTCCTTTATCTTGGCTCACCCCAGTCTTAGCCCTGAAGGAGTGGCCATGTTCTAGAATTGGGGTGATCTGATGGGAATGCCTCTATGTGTTCACACATAGCTATGTTCCCAGAAAGCTCTGGAGCCAGATCCTAGCCATGAGACTTGGACAATTCATTTCACTTCTCTGAGCATCAGTTACTTAGTTCCTGTAAAACGACTTTGTGAGTTCCTTTCCTGCACACCTGCATGGAGATCTGATAAAGCTAGTAGACACGGCGTCTAAGACAGAGCCCGCTAAACAGTGAGGACGTAGTGTGTGCTTGCTGCTGCCTGCTCTGGCCCTTCCACCCTGCAGTCCCTCACCTCTCTTCTTCCATGCGCCCACAAAACTGGGGGGGAGGGGTTGGGGGAGGTGAGATGATTGACAAGCAGAGGAGCTTCTCCAAGTGGCCCCTGCCCACTCTACTGCACACAAGCTCCTCCTGCCTTCCCCGAAGCCAAGCAGGCTGGAGGCTGAGAGGGAAGAGCAGGCCATGCTTACTCAGCACCTCTGTCTCTGCTCAGAACCAGACTCTGGGCTGGGACTGATGTCCAGACATTTCCCTGGCCCCTGCAAGCTTCAGGCTGAAGAACGAGGAGACTAAAAAGTCTAATGGAGACCTGGAAGGGAAGACACCCCCCAAAAGAGGGTGCAGTCTATATAGAGGCGGCAGGCAGCATGGGGGTGAGCATCCCTGATCAGAACCCGTTGAGCCAGGCTTCAGGTGCCCAGGACTCTGCCAAGGGTGTGCTGGTAGAAGGACACTCCTACAAAGACCAAAGCCAAAAGAAAGATAGGGTCCCATAGTCCCTTTGACACCTAGGAGCAGAGAGGCTGAGGAGCTGCACATCCAGGCTGTGGAAGCAATAACCAGGAAGCGGGCTGGGTCCTGCCTGGTCTCAGGCCAGGCACAGTCCCATTTCTCTTACATTTTATATAAAAAGGCTGTTTTCACTGTCTAACCATCTGTGGTCATTCTGGGAAGCTTAAGTCTGAGGGCATCCCAAGGTCCCCAGCATCCCTGGAGCCTCTCAGGACAGTTTGGTAGCAGGTGGAGTTAACTCTAGCTAGGCCCGGCTTCTGGACTGTGACTCATGGTGGAGCTCTACCATAAGAGGATGCTGCTTGTCTTCTTCATTGGTCCCCTAGCTACAAAGTGGCGTAACAGAGAGCCAAGAGATCCCAAGAGTCCTCCAGAAGATCCAGCTGCCCAGTTTGGGGTCCAGGGCTTTCTTCCCCTCATTCCTGGCCTTCCCTACCATTCTACCATCATTGTCCTCTAGGGAGACAGTCCTGTCTATTGGTTCACACGAAAGAGCCAAGTTCAACTCTAGCACATTCTACCCACGCGACCTTGGACAGGTAACTCTCTTACAAGTGAGAACGCACTCTGTCTGCATGGGGCCTCTACTCTCATAACTACAGAAAGTGATGGGATGAGTCCTGAGGAAGGTGCTCCGCACAGCACCGTGGACCTGGGAGCCTCTCACACCCCAGATGCTCCTCCCTTCTCATCTGGAACATGGGCAGATAATAATGACAACCTCGATGACCAGCAAGGCACTGAAAAGTCCACTCCAGGGGCCACATCTACGCCGGATAGTCCCGTAAGCTGCTAAGCCAGATGCCACAGCATGAAAGTGCTCCGGGACACCAGAGTGTCGTGGTGTGTTACTGCCTCACACCTCACCCCTTACGACCCCAAAGCATTTGGAGTCACATGACAGCTCTGGATTTTTCTCTCCTGCCCTGGGTGTGGCCTGTGTGCAGTGCAGGGGTTCTGAGAGGAGCAGAAGATTTCCCAGGACAACATCCCCATCTTTCTGGAGCCTGAAACTCACTACTGTGGCACAGTGCGTGGCCATCAGGGGTCCTGCACAGAAGTGTGTGTGTGGGGGGGGGGTCCTGGGCTTCTGAGAGGAACTTTGAAGCAGGCTCTGGGGCAGGATGCTGGACTACCCTGCGCATTTTTGACTGTCAGAATATGATACAGGAAACGTCAGCAGGTAAAAACAAAGGCCAGCCAGCATTTCCTGGAAAGCCCAAATAATAAATATCTGGGGCTTGGTGGGTCATGTCAGTCTCTACGTCAACATTCAAGTACTCCACTGTGGTCTCCAAAGCAGCCATAGACAACACATAAATGAGTGGATGGGATTGTTTCAATAAAACTTTGTTTGAAAGCAGGTAGCAATTTGACCCACTGGTGGTAGTCTGGCAGCCTTTGATACAACAAAACAAGTCTAAACCTACAGGAAAAAGCTGGGTCTAGTCTCAGTCTGCTAGCCTACTCTCTTTAGGCCTCAGTTTCCCCCACAGTAAAATCAGAGCATTGCACTAGACCATTACCTCCATCCAAAATTCTCATAAGGATAGGCAAGAGGTCAAGGTGTGAGACATCATCTTTGGAGGGCCTTGGACAGACCGGGGCTCCCCTCGCTCACCACATGCAGCCAGGCCTCATTCCCGGTGGATGCTTGCCACATCACAGGGAAAAGTGACCCAAGGTGGCCTGGCTCTGTGGAAAACCCAGACAGGCTGAGTCCTATGGGAAGTGCTGGCACTTTTAAAGCCTTTCTTGAAATAGAACACACTTGCAAAAAAAAAATAAATAAATAAAGTGCACACATCTTAATGATCCAGCTCAGGGAATTTTCTCCTCTGAACACACCCCTGTAACTGACACCCAAATCAAAGCCGCCCTGTTCTAGTAACCAACCCCAAGGGAACCATTTTAACTGGCTTTGTTCCTGTGTTTAATGCTGCACCTCTCAGCTCTGAGTACATCAGTGGGCAAGTTCGCCGTCCCTGGCTGTGGGCCTCCCCAGCAAACAGTGATTGGTGAATGGTTCCGCATGGTCCTTCAGGGTACGGGAGCCGCCAGCGCCGAGTCAAGGTCTGCAAAGGGGAGGGTGTGTGGGAACTGGAATGGGAGGGGTGGGGCTTTCTGGTCCCCTAAAGGCCTGAGCAATAAACAATCAGAGTGACAATTCGGCCCAAGGGGTGTCCTAAGTGCCTTCGGAGGCCAGCAAGAGGAGGCCAGGCTGGGCAGGCACACTCGCCTGGCTTATTAAAACGACTTTGATCCCCGACCGCTTTGATATCCCGGGTCTTATAAAGAATTCACTTTCAGGGGTAAATATAGGTAGTTCAGAGAGATTTTATGACTTACTGTACCGGCTCTTCTTCTTTAATTACTGGGGTGGGGAGGGCTGGGGGGCAGCAAAGTGCTGACAAAGAGGGGCTGGGCTTCTGGCCTCTACGGCCCATGGGGGCAGGCTGGGCACTGTGCTCCCTGAGTGAGGATCTCCTGAGGGGCCCCCAGCTAACCTGCCTCCTCTCACCTGCCACAGGAAAGCTCACCTGGAGGGAGCTTCGCTAGCCTAGGGAAGCAGGAAGGGTTTACTCTGAACAGGAGATAGGTGGGAAGCGGGCCAGCAGCAGGATGACCTGTGGCCAGGCCTTCCTCCAGCCAGTTTGGATTGGAACACAGGGTAAGGGTACCGCGATCCAACCGAGCAGGAAAGCAGCTCCCTGTGTTCCCCGAGAGGGACCCTAGATTTCATACCATCTCTTCCATATGGGGGGCAATCTGCTGAGCTGGGCCCAACCCTCTATTGCAGGCTTCTCCCTCCTCTGTCCCTACAGCACCTCGACCCACACTAGCCCCTTAAGGCAGACTCTGGGACCAGCAGAGCCCACGGGAAGAGCTGCCTCAGGTAGTCAGGTGGCAAATATGAGGTATGAAGGGCATGTCATGTTTGACCAAGGGCTAAAGAGGTCAGTGAGGGAAATCTAGGCCCATCCCAGAGAAGTGACCTGACCTGGGCTTCTCGGACCTAACGCAAGGGGCTGCCAATGCTCAGCTTCAGGCAGTGTGGCTCCGCTACCCATGGTAGACTGAGACCTTGAGGGTCCTGAAGCTGTGCTCTCCAGCCTGGCATGGAAGACAAACTGCTCGTCTGTGCTGTTCACAGGGAGCTCCATCCAGAAGAGCGCCTGCCTCTCCACAGACTCTCGGGGTCAGGCTTCTCCAGAGACATCATGAGCAAAGCACTTAGCATATAGGCAGAGTTTTGCAAAGGCTCAGGCCCCTCCACACACACCGTGGGAAGAGCTATTCTGTGGGCTCACCTCTCAGGACAGACACTGGACTATCATAGTCTGTCAAACAAGCTTCTTTTCACTGAGAACCACTCTTGCATATACGAACCCATAGCATCTCACAAGAAATCACTCTGATGATGCTCTATCTTATGGATCAAAAACCTGAGAAACCCCAGAAAACTGTGACTCCCATGACGAGTTCCAATGATGGTCAGTGGTTAACCAGGGTGGGAGGTCAAAAGAGCCTAATTTCAAACCTATGTGGATACCTACCACACCCATCTCTCTACTTACCACAATTTTTAATCTCGTCAATTTGACTGGGTTTGGGATCACCATGAAACACCTCTTGGGTTTCCAAGGAGGTGTTTCCAGACAGGTTTGTCTGAGCAGAGAAGATCCACTCTGAATGTGGGTGGCACCATCCCGTGGGCTGGGGTCCCAGACTGAATACAATAGAAAACCAAGCTGAGCACCATCATTTACCCTCTCTACTTCCTGATGAGACACACTGTGACCAGTGGCCTCACTGTCCTGCCACAGGCCTTTCCCACCACGACGGACCGCAATCCCCATGAACTGTGATCTGGAATAGACCTCCCTTCCTTAAGTTGTTTGGTCACAGCAGCGAGAAGGCTGATTCATTCCCCTCTGCTATGCCCACAAGCACAGTGCCCCCCACCCCAGCTCACATTCACTTTGTGGGTGCCACCGTGTGTGCCCGTCATTACCTTATAGAGGTCGTTATTTTGTGTTCATACCCATCAGCTACAAATTCCCAGCTGACAAGAACAATATCTCAGCTACCCCTGTTCCCTAGAGGCAGGCTCAGGAACAAATAGCAGGTGCTCCCTAAATACCTGTTAGATGAGTGACTATAGGATGTAGACATTCAGGGCACAGGTACACCAAAAATTACTGGAAGGTCAGTGATTTGATTCCTTTCTCCACTAAGCTGGCTGCATAAGTGCCCTCTGTCTTCAGCTATATCTACACAGTAGCTATCACAAGGGAGACAAGGATAAATGGTGGTTTAAGTCTAGAAAATTCCTCCTTTCTCTATCATGATCTTCCGTGTAAGATCCCGGCCTATCATCTTGGAAGGATTCAATGATGAGACCTTGGCGTAGAAATGACTTCAGGACAGAGGTCAGAGCCACACACGGCTCATCCCCAGGGACTTCGCCAAGACCTTGCACACCGATGCTCGCAGATGTTTGCTGAGTGAATAGACCAATATGGGATGCTTCAAGCAGGCAGTCAGGTTGTCTGTCCCCAAGCCCCTTTGCCCCAACCACACATACACATGTATATACACGTGTTCGTACACACACACACACACACACACACACACACACACACACACACACACATTCCTATAACGCTAGAGGCCACTTGGCTCAGCAAGGGCCTGATAGAGGTGTGAGGGACCCAGCAGCAACCAAGCTGAGGGCAGGATCCCGGTGTGTACTTCTCTCTTCCCTCTCCTCTTGGCTCCTCTCCTTGCCCTAGAGCCAAGACAGGATTGGATATTGTTTCTCAGCCTAAATAGATAATTGCCCTTCTGGCTGGATAAAAGATGTCTTGCAGAGCTGAGTGAAATATCATTAATAAAGGAGACTGATTCTTCAGGAGTGCCTCCCGAAGTGAGATTAATAAGCTGTCCCCTGGCGTTCGATGGAATCTTCAGCCCGTTCCTCACTGTGTGACTTATTTTTGCAGTGACTGCTCTATTCCGCCACTTGTCATTCCGGGAGGCCAGCAGTTTATCTAGGCTAATGGGTCTGACATACAAACAAGACAACTTTCCCTCGCCTTTGACAAGGGAGAAACCCAGGGAGAGGAAAGTAATCAACTGTGTTGCTTTTTAAGGAAATAAGCTACCACTTTACCAAAGGATTAGAGTGATATTCCATGTGTGGATAAGATGAAGAGCTGTGGGGATGTGCATGAGTGTGGTGGGGAACTATAGTGGTGTGTTCACTTAAGGAGCAAGGCTGTGGCACTGTCATTCACATGGGCAAGATCCCGGGGAAGAAACGTGCTTCTTTGTGATGGGATTCTGTGTGCTGATGATGGGTTATGGCCATGTGTGAACAGGTTGCAGAATTCAGAACTGTAAATGGGTAGTCTGAACTTCTGTGTTAAGATCTGCATGGGCCATCTAGTTAAAGGTCTACTCTCCACAAAATTTTGGTGACCTAAAGTTAACTGAAGTTTGAAAACATTAGGCTGCAATGCTCCAGAAATAAGTAATTCATAATTTAATTCAACTTTTAAATTTGTAGTATTACTACTACGATTATTATTAATTATTATATGTGTGCATGTATCTAATGTGTGTGATTATGGGCACCAGTGCCACGGTGCACTCGTGGAAGTCAGAGGACAGCTTCCTGGAGTCAGAGTCTTCCTTCCACTGTGGATTCCCTGGACTGAATTCAGTCGTCAGGCATGTGCAGTAAGGGCCTTGACCCTCCAAGCCATCTCACTGGTCCACAATTCGTAAGTTTTAAAAAGCTTTTATTATAGTTGCTGTTATATTTGTCCTGTTGTTATTTTCTCATGGTGGCTAATTGACAGATTATACTTTTTAGCAGGCTTAGGTATACAGTAACACATGTGTGGTTCTGGGCTATCCATCCATAGTTTCAGGCACTCAGTGGGAGTCTTGAAAATGGTTGATGACTGTGTGCACACGGCTATGCCTGTATGTGACACAAGTATCTGGGTACAGTGAGAATGATCTTGGTACGTTTGTCCCAACTGGAGACTCTAACTGGTGGATATCCATTGTTGTCCAATCTGACGAAATATAACCAGCAAATTTTAATCCATTTTATGCCTCTTGATTGCCCGGCATTTCTTCCTTTCTCTATGGCTTGTACTGAGTTTCTGAAGAGCAAAACCAAGGCAGGAGTGGCTAGGCATGTCACCGGCTGAGGGCAGGACTGTCTTCCCAGCACTTCAGCACCGGGTACTCCCCAAAGAAAGCAGGAGCCTTTGCAGCCGCCGCTTCCAGCTGCTGGGGGTGGATGCCTGGTCAAGGGGACCCAAGGGTAGCGTCAGGGCTGCACAGTCACCTGCCCAGTAAGAACAGGAGCTACACAGGAAGACGTCCTAGAAACATGATTTGCTGCTGCTGCTGCTGCTGCTGCTGCTGCTGCTGCTGTCGTCATCCTTCTCCTCCTCCTCTCCTCCTCCTTCCTCCTCCTCTTCCTCTTCTTCTTCCTCCTCCTCTTCTTTCTCTTCTTCCTCCTCTTCTTCCTCTTCTCCTCCTCCTCTCCCTCTTCCTCCTTCTCTTTAGGTTAGGGAGAACAAGGATCCAGAGAAGATTCATGAGGGAAAGAGGGACTGATATGTTTGTGGGGCTTCAAGAGAGAGCTGTACTTAAGGACATGGTCCTCGAGGAAATTCCACGAATAGACCAAAGGTTGTTGATAATCAGGTATGGGGGACAGTCCAGAGTTCATGAGTCCACTTTGAACTCAATGAAGAGGACCCTCACTTTGCTAGACTCTTGCCTGGTCCCCGACTCCTCCATTCTGCTTAAGCAGATGTGTGTCATCATTCCTGGCATGGAGGTCCTCCTGGCTGCTGTCAATGGCAGCATTCAGCCACACTCGGGCTCCTGTCCTCAGCCACAGAAATTCCCAATCCAGAAGGGAGGTGAATAGCTAGCTGAGAGCATATTTATAAACCCACCTCCCTGTCCCCAAAGCTGGCAGAGAAGCAGTGGCTTGTGGGTGAGCCCTGAGACTCACATCACAGAGCCCAGGCTTGTCTGGGATGCAGACGGGCCTCCGGGATGGGTCCATCCCAGGAAGGACCTGGGCAGCTTGGGTTGCACCCTCAGCCCCTCCCTGTGCTATGGTCCAGCGGTTGCAGTGGCATTTCTGGTTGTGCCTCGTGAAACCTGAGTGCTGAATCCTGAATGATGGCAGTGCTTAGGCTGATCCACTTGGTGACTCGGAGGAATGTGGAATGGGGCGATTCTGGCCTGTCTGCCAACAGCAGTTCTGAGAATGCAGCGTTTGTCAATGGAATTAGAGGTGGTTGCCATGTGAACAAATTGAAATGAGCAGGCTATGGTTTTGTACAATAAACTCCTCTTGGTTTAAGCTGTCTGGCAGTGGCCTGCGCTGCAGACACCCAGACCTGACACACATGTTTGCACACACACATGCTTATACTCACTCTTACGTCTCACACACACACCACGACCACGTACATCTGAAGAGAAGCCACTCTGGCCCAGGCATGAATGGCTCTAAACTTGAGCTGAGGATGAATCACAGATAGGAGAACACTTGTCTGGCATGCATGAAGCCCTGGGGGTTGATCCCCAACACCACATACTACTGGGCATGGTAGTGCATGCCTGTAACTAAGTAGTCCAGAGAGGGAAGCAGGAGAAGCAGTTCAAAACCACCCTCGGCTACATACCAAGTGGGAGGCCAGAACAGGAAACAGGAGAACCTGATTAAAAAAAGGGGTTGGGGTGGAGAATGAGCTTGGAGTCTGGCTGGATTCACATTCTAGACTCTACTGCTTAATAATGATCTTGGACAATTAATTCAACCTAGTGCTCAAGCTCTGTACATACCTAACTCCAGTACTTAGCTATCATGGTGCTCAATGATGTAAGGATTAAGGGAGATCTGTTTGTGCAAATGCCTGGAAGAGTCCCTGGTTTGTGTAAGGGAGTATGCCTTGGGACTACATAGCAAATGGCCTCATCCACCCCTGAAGGATGATGATCTCCTCCCACAGGCCCTAGGCCTTTCTCACAAACAGCTTTGAGTTTTCCCTTTCTTGTAGCAATCAAATGTTTTGTTTTGTTTCAACAGTAAGTTTAAGTTAAAATGGAGTTGATTGAATAAGAAAAAATGTGTTAAGAAATACATGTAAATGGGGCCTCCTTCTGCCCTATAGCCAGTGAGTGTCCAATAAAGAGTGCCAGTATTTTCTTCCAACACTTCATGGCCTTTGTTGCCTCAAGGTAAAAGATGGCATCAGAGCCCCCTGGATCAGCTCTGTACTGCTGAGGCCTGATCAAGCCTGAGGACCTCCAAGACTTGCACTGAAAACTCCACCTTAGCTCAAGACCAGAATACCAGCTGAGGGTCCGGGAGCCCTACACAAACAACTTTGCCCCCACTCACATCAACCCTCTCCCCGACTTCTGCTTTGCCTACATTTGAGGAGGAAGACAAGCTTGAGAGACCAGGTGATCTGCCCAACAGACCTGTGTGGCCTGACTTAAATCCGCCAAGCCACAGAAGTGCTCTTCAGTGCCACCTGTGGGCTTAGCAGTTACCTGAGCGGGCATCAGTGGGTGACGCTGGCCCACTGTGCACACCCAGCCTTATGCCAAGTGACACTGAATTTTCCCTTTCTCGTAGCAAAAAATAATAATAATGTTCTTTTCAATAGTAAGTCTGAGTTAAAATTGAGCTGACTGAATAAAAAATGTGATAAGAAACAGTGAGCGTGTCTGTGGCAGGGTAGGTCTTCCGAGGGCATGTTCAGGGGGACCGAGTCTCAGGACCTGGGTACTCTGTCCTCCAGTCTCTCTGCAGGAACCTGGCACTGGGGTCCTATCACCCTGGCAGGCCAGAAGGTTCCTTTCTTTACCCTCTTATGGGGCCTGCTACATACAAAGCCAGGCCCACCTGGCACCCTGCGCTTGGATTCTAGCTATTCAGGGAGCCTGCCCTGCTGGACAAGGTCACTTAAAGAGCCCAGATAGAGACAGGCCGTCGTAGGAGCTTCCTGAAGTGATACTGCAAAGACGAAAAGAGACAAAGATGAACGGACAGAGACTTGCACACAGGACACACATCCACGAGCACACACTGATACCTATAAACACTCACACCAACACTAACGAGCTCCCATGAGTGCGTGCCCACAGAACGGCCTCCTCAATGCCTGCCCTACTGTAAACACCGCTTTCCTTGTAATGTGCCTCTGTCCCAAGGCATGCTCTTGCCTTCCTCCCAGAATGGAATCTGCTCAGATCCTGACAGAAGAGGTGTTGGCTCCATCCGGCCTAATTACAGGGGCCGCTCAGGGCTGTGCCAGGCTGTGGCCTCCCCAGACCCCTGTCCATCGCTTTCCTGTGTGCAGGAGATGCTAGTAGCCAAGCCATTTCCCGGTCGTGGTGTCCATTAGGTCTCAATTACCTAGCAGGGCCACGGCCTTTGAAGTGGCCACAGAGCCTCCGGGAGGCTATTTTTCTCTCACCTGTCACCACTTATTTTCTTGGGCTCCTGGCCTGTGGCCGGGCATTTTTAACTAATGGGGATTCAATAACCCAGCTGCACAGCAAATGCCCGCTCGGGCCCTTGGGTCCAGAGTGTCATTAAGACCTCAACCGGCACTGGCAAGTACTCCCTGCAGAAGGGTTACGCGCAGGCCGGGCAGCACATTCTGGACTTTTTTATTGCCCCTCCTTATAGCCATTATCCACAAACACAACCGCTAATGAGAGACTGAGGAACTTGGGAAAGGAAAGGTTTCATTTGGCCTGGCAAAGGAAGCCGTCGTCTGCCCTGAAATAGAAGTACCAGAACTGGGGGGCCCTCTCCCCCGGCACCCCTTGTGCCAGGCCTGGGAGGGGTGGGAAAGAGACCTGGGGCTCTGGAGTTCTCAGAAGAAAGGTATACACTGCCTTCTTGGGTTACCATGTCTCCTGCATATCCCAGGCTGGGAAGTTGGCCTGGGGGAGGGGTAACCATAGGACTTGTCATGAAAGAGGGGAAGAGGGTCCTCTGAGCCATCTCCCAGGACACAGGCACAAGGTAGGGGCAGCCTGGGCCAGGATGACAGCGTGATAGATGCATTTCCAATGCAAAACCCAAGAGGTGCCAAAATACTAAAGTCAAAATGTCTACTTTTTTTAAATTTTATTTTATTGATGTTGTGCCTGTATGTCTGTCTCTGTGGGGGTGTTGGATTCCTTGGAATTGGAGTTACAGACAGTTGTGAGCTGACATGTGGGTGCTGAGAATTGAATCCGGGTCCTCGGGAAGAGCTGCCCGTGCTCTTAACTGCAGAGCCATCTCTCCAGCCCCAATGTCTACGTTTTTAATGTCTTTTTTTTTTTTCAACAGTTTCATACATGCACACAATGTATTGTGGTCATATTCAATTGACCTCTTTTGTCCTCTTTCCACACTCTTCTAGGGTTTAAATACACTGGATTTTTTTTTTCATTTTCAGTCCTATAAATGTCTTATTTTCATTGGCATGTATTCATTTTAGAAAGTGAAAAGTTTCACATATTCTGTATGTGTGTGAACATGTCATAACGAAACCTTCTTCACCACTGTCCATTATGCGACTGCACTGACATTTTCTTATCACACATTGAGGGCATCCAGGCTGGGTCTCTAACTTGGTAACTATGAAGAGCATTGCAATAAACATGGGAATCCATGACAGAGGCCGGAAAGACAGCTGAGCAGCTTGAAGTCCCTTGCTATGAGAGCTTGATGGCCTAGGTAAGATCCCTGGGACTAACTTCAAAGTGGAACAAGAAAACTGACTCCACAAAGTGGTCCTTTAACCCCCACTTGCACACCCTTGCACTTCATTCACACACAACAATAATAATAGGGCTGGAGGGATGACTCAGCAGTTAAGAGCACTGGCTGCTCTTCCAGAGGCCCTGAGTTCAAATCCTAGCACCCACATGGTGGTTCACGGTATCTGTTACTGTAAGTCCCAAGGGATCCAATCCCCTTTTCTTATGTGCTGATGTACACACAGACAAAATACCCATAAACATAAAATACATAAATAATAACAACAATAATAATAATAAATTTTTCTTTAAAAAATTAACCCATGAAAAATAATATCAAAATTTTAAATGAAAGAAAATTCAATAAGGCCACAATTAGGGGGAAAAAGAAAGGGTACTTCTCTGAACAATGAAGTCCCAGTCTGTCTCTAAAATCTTCAGCACCATGTTCATCATGGGTATTTTGCCTTCATCTTATTTTTTAAAATAATGTATTCAAATACTAGTTTTCTTATTATAGATTGTCCCGAGGCCCCCATGAATCTTCTAATACAAGGCTACTGCCTCACCCTAGTCCTGGATTTGCCAGCTGCTTGTGGAAATGTAAAGCCATCTCTGGCTCCAGCTCCGCCCCTCTCCCTCCAGCCTTCTGTGCTCAGAGAGAGAAATGTCTCCGTGTCCGCCTCTTTCACTCTCTCTCTCCTGAGCCTACCCCAGGTTCCCCCGACCCCCCAAATAGTCTATCCTTTACCCTATTTGAGGACACTCCCACCTATGTCCAGTGAGACGAGCCCTGTGTGAAGGGCATCTCAGACCCTAGCTCAGTCAGTCAGCTCAGCACCCTGGGGTCCTTAGCTCACAGATGGAGAGCCTGAGAGGCGGTGAGCAGTTCACGCAATTCACTCACTGGAGGCTTGGACTGACTCCATCATGGAGTGATTTAGGGGTTCACACTGACTCTATCCTGGAGTGATTGTAGGGGTTCACACTGACTCCATCCTGGAGTGATTTAGGGGTTCACACTGACTCCATCATGGAGTGATTGTAGGGGTTCACACTGACTCCATCATGGAGTGATTGTAGGGGTTCACACTGATTTCATCCTGGAGTGATTGTAGGGGTTCACACTGATTCCATCCTGGAGTGATTTAGGGGTTCTCACACTGACTCCATCCTGGAGTAATTTAGGGGTTCACACTGACTCCATCATGGAGTAATTTAGGGGTTCACACTGACTCCATCATGGAGTGATTGTAGGGGTTCACACTGACTCCATCATGGAGTGATTGTAGGGGTTCACACTGACTCCATCATGGAGTGATTGTAGGGGTTCACACTGACTCCATCATGGAGTGATTGTAGGGGTTCACACTGACTCCATCATGGAGTGATTGTAGGGGTTCACACTGACTCCATCATGGAGTGATTGTAGGGGTTCACACTGACTCCATCATGGAGTGATTGTAGGGGTTCACTCTGATTTCATCCTGGAGAGATTGTAGGGGTTCACACTGACTCCATCCTGGAGTGATTGTAGGGGTTCACACTGACTCCATCCTGGAGTGATTGTAGGGGTTCACTCTGATTTCATCCTGGAGAGATTGTAGGGGTTCACACTGACTCCATCCTGGAGTGATTGTAGGGTTCACACTGACTCCATCCTGGAGTGATTGTAGGGGTTCACACTGACTCCATCCTGGAGTGATTGTAGGGGTTCACACTGACTCCATCATGGAGTGATTGTAGGGGTTCACACTGACTCCATCCTGGAGTGATTGCAGGGGTTCACACTGACTCCATCCTGGAGTGATTTAGGGGTTCACACTGACTCCATCATGGAGTGATTGTAGGGGTTCACACTGATTTCATCCTGGAGTGATTTAGGGGTTCACACTGACTCCATCATCAAAGAGCTACCACAGGGACAAGCAGTGACACTTGCACATAGTATCTGCAAGGACTCAGAATAACATCAGGCCAGAGTGAGTAGTGGTGTGGACTTACACCATCGCAGAGTGACTGCAGGGCAGTAATGAGTTGGTGTGCATCGTGTGCTCAGCTCCTGGGTGGGCCCATGAGATGACTTGATTTTTAGCACTGAAAATCCTACCTCCCTGGAAATTCTTCAATCCATAGCAAACTATAGTGTGCCTCTGTAAAGGGGGTATTCAACAAATACTCCTAATGTTAATTAAGTTCACATGGCAGAGACCTCTGTGTTGAAACAGAGTTCCATCTCTCTTTTTCTTAAGAAGCCTCTGATGTCATCATTGGGACCTCACTCAGTGACTTCATCGAGTCCTAATTATGTCCTTAAAGCCACAACTTCAAGCGTTATTATTGCATGAGTTTGAGAGTTATGTTCCTAATACTAGAGCTACTGGGGAGCACATTCAAATCATGGCACATTGTAAAATACGACCGTGGACACAAGCCATCAGCCCAAGCCATTCTCTGGCAGGGGAAGCAGGAACACACAGAGAGAGCATTCTGCACGAGCCCCAACTACCAGTGATGGAGAGAAGCGAGCTCAAAGCAGTCCTAGAGTATGGCCTTTAAAGGAAGCCGGGTATCCCCCCATTTTCCCTTACTATGAAGAGATTCCACACATCTTTTGGATCTGTGAAACCATGGGTGGAGGAAGGATCGTGGGTGACAATGAGACTTTCTGGGTTTCAGTTTTCAAACACCTCAGTTTCCCTATCTGTCAAATGGCTAGCCTCTCTGCTCCCCACCTCCACCACAAACTCCTAGGGTTACCATGAGGCTAAAATGCAACTAGAAACAGCAGGACATTTGCAGACCTGACCATGCTTCTGCGGATGGTAAAGGCAGCTGTGGAAGGCTGAAGCCAAGGACTGGCTCTGGGGTTGGCACTAGGGCTGGTTAAGAGTCCAGGCTGGAATGCTGAGCACTCTAGAGCACAAAATTGCCTCTTGCAACCTGATAAACAATAAAACACATGTACAAGGACAGCCTGGGCTACAGAATGAGTTCAAGGCCAGCCTGTGCCACTTAGAAATACTCTGTCCCAAAATAAAAGTTAAAATGGGCTAAGGATAGATAGAGCACTTACCTAGCAGGCCCAGGGACCTCTATTCTATCTCCAGGACTGCAAAAAAAAAAAAAAATCTTAAATTCATTATTTGGCTATGAAAGTAGTCACTAGTGAGATATAACTCCTTTTCGGCAAAGCCAAGTCAGCTCTTGGCAGGGCTGACCATCTTGAAGATGATAGCTCTAAACTATTTCTAAAGAAAAAAAATACTAGCACAAAAATGCCCCACCACTTTGATCACAAGGGACTAAAGAGTGAACCAGCCAGGCAGATCTTGATAAGTTGACCCTTGAGAGGAAGGAACAGCTAAGTGAGTTAAAATAGCGGTGGCTTTCAGCTAGCCAGAGGCTCACAGCACATGAGATACAGTTAAACACCAATAGAAAATGCAGAGTCTGGATGGGAGAGTCTGGATGGAAGAAACTGAACCGTGTCAGGAACTCTAGTCCCCAGCAAGCACCAAGAGGGCCTTGTAAAGGAGGAAGCTGAGCAGGGGGCCCCAACTCTGCTGGCCTCCTTGCCTTCATCTCAGCTTCACGATAGAAGGACATAACTGAGGTTCAGCTCAGGTACCAGAATGTGAGTTCTAAGTCTAACAAAGACACTTGCTTGGTAAACGAAGCAAGTGCAAGCTCAAGGCTCTTCAGAGGAAGGGAGCACAGTCCAGAATCTCCGCCAAGTAACATACACAAGGTTCCCAGCACAATCTACACTATCACAGCATAAGAGAGAAAACAAAAACAATGTGGTCCACTCTTCTTGTTCATTTTATCTATTTGCTTTTGAAATGGGATCTTGTCATGGAGCCCAAGGCAACCTGGGACTCGGGAACCTCTCCCTTCCTCTCTGTGATGGCTGGGACTCCAGGGGTACCCTCACCATGCCTCCATGACCATCCATTCATGAGCAGAAGCACAATCAATGGAGATGGATGCTGAGGTTACTCAGCTGTCGGAATTAATAAATAAAAACTGTAAAGTTGTTATTGTCAGTGTACTCATGGGCCAGAAGGGAAATATGTTCATAATGAATGAAATCTTATTGGTAAAATAAGATCGCATAAATAAAATTCTAGAACTTAAAAAATGCAATATCTGAAAAAATTAATTTATTTGCCCTGATAACAGAAGTTTCTCTCTGAAGAAAAAAGATTGTGAACAAAAAATAGAAAGGCTTCAGTATGCTTGGTTCAATATCAAAATGTCTTTGATGCATGAAACTGGAGGCCGGAAATAGAGAGAGATAATAAAGCAGGAAACGAATTTAAGGAAATAATGCCTAAAATTTATACGTAATGAAAACACATAAACAGATTTAAGAAGCTCTGTGAATCCCAATAATGATATATTCAAAGAAAATTGCACCAAAGCTTATCATAATTAAACTCCTGAAAATTGAAAAATAATAAGAAACCAAGATAGAAACTAAGGGAGAAGTGCTATTAGAAATAATTTAAAATTTTATTAACTTCTGATAAAAATAATAAAAGAAGATAATGAACAACATTTTCCCATATGAAAAGAGGATAAACACAATCTAGAGTTTTTAGATTATTGCACTTATTTTTGTGTGTGTACATATGTGAATATGTACACACATGTATATGATATGGTGTGTGTGAGGAGGTCAAGTTTGGTTCTCTCTTACTTTGTGGGTCCTGGGGATCAAATTCAGGTCATCAGACTTGACAGCAAGGGCATTTACTTAGTGCACCATCTCACAGACCTCCAACCTAGAATTACATATACACTAAAATACCTTTTAATAATGAAAGTTCGACAGAAATAGTTTGAAATGAAAGAAAGTTAAGAATCTGTGTTCTGGTCAGATGTGTGCTACAGAAAATGTGAGAGGAAATTCCTCGGGCTGTAGGGAAACAAGGAGTCTCATCATCAGTGGCTTTGTAGGTAAGTGTGCAACACTATCATTCTTTTTCATGTTCTTTTTTTTTTAACATTCATAGAGTTGTTTAAAGTAAAATAATGTATCATTGCGATGGGGGTTCATAGTGCACATGAAAGGCATACACACGCCCATGGTAGCACAGGAAGGGGGTTGAGTGCTGGGGTGGTTCATGGGTCTGTAAGGTTGTGGGGATTTTACAAGTAGGATGGTAGAGTCAGTGGCTGCCATAGCCCTTTGGAGGTACTGCAGTGAAATAACATAAGCTCGTAACTTTCATAAACACCCAATGGACCTCACAGATCTTGAGAACAGGAAGTCTAATACCAAGGAACTGGCAGACTTCATGCCCAGCGGAAGGACCAGTAGATGCTCCAGGGTCTTTCATAGGGCACTAATCATGGAGAAGTTCTGCCCTCTAGATGTAGCCCCTTCCCACCTCCTATGTCACCACTGCAGAGATTAGGAGGTCAACACATAAATCTGGGTGACAGAAACATTCACACTATAGCCGGAACCTATGCTGAAATCCTCAAGGCACCCTCTAAAATATAATTTGCAAATATACATAGCTTATAAAATGTATAATTGGAATTTAAAAGTCTATTTAAATAATCCAAAAGTAAGTCAAAAGGAAGGACAAAGAAACAAAACCTAAGAAGACAAAAAAAATAATAATAAAACAAAGTGAGAGACTTCAATCCGCCCATATAAATACTTTTCATTAAATGTGAATGGGTAAAACACCAATTAAAAGGCAAAGACTGTAAAACTAAAGATCAGAAAAGCCACCTGAGTAAATGCGGGCCTGAAGGTACTAACATAGCTTTCCAGCTGTTGAAAAGTTAAATACTAACTTGAGTTCCACCCCTGGAACCCTGGGTGGGAGAGAAGTGACCTCTCAAAGTTGTCCTCTGACCTCCACATGCACATGATGGCACACACATTTCCCCCAATACACACTTAACAAATAATACAAACCAAAAAGATTAAAAATGCCCTCACTGTTTGACAGCAAGCCCCGGATCTTCTCTGTCCTCTCAAGGCCCTACCTCACAACCCAGCATCTAAGTGGATCCTGCCCAGCACAGGTCAGACACCCCAGGGCTCCAAGCCAGCACAAAGGCCACATGCACTCTGCCTTACTGTCTAGAGTGCTGTGTCAGCTGGCAATGTTTTTCATATCAAGCCAGGATGAGTGTAAACAGTTCACACCAGTTGGTTCCATGCTTTACCCTGGGCTTTGCCAACCTCTGGCTCATTTCAGCATGTATGTTTTGAACATGTGATAAAGCATGTTCTTATGTGTTGAAAATCAGCTTCAATGAAAACAGACTTCTCTCCTATTAAAAATTCAACTTGAAATCCCATGATAAACTTCAATTATTCTGTTATTCAATTATTATGCTCACACCAAAAAAAAAAAAAGTTAAATTAAAAAACAAGTTCTATAAGCAGCACAGAGGAATGCACCCAGTAGGCTTAAAAGATGAATGAAGCTCCACATGTCTCCTGATTGCTTCTATTCTCCACAGTAGTGTCTTTATTGTGTCAGAAACACTCAAGACTAACTAAGAATAATAAATCATAATTAAGCACTTGAGATGCTCAGGGCTGCGTGCAAGGTGCTTTACACTCCATTCTCCCTTCTCATAAGCAACCCATGTCTACAGAGTTTGTTCATGGGGTATGCAGTGTGTGAGTGTGTGTGTGAACATGGGCATAGGAGTATGTAAGTATAAGGTACGAGTGCATGAGGATGTACATGTGAGACTGTGTGTGATTATGATTGCAGTTATATGAGGACTATGAGCTAAGCATATGAATGCGAGTATATGTGTATAATGTAAGTGTGTTTTGTGTGTGAGTTCATGTACATATGCAAATATGTGTAGGTGAGCATGTGTGTATGAGTATAGCCACACGTATGAGTATGCAAGCATGAGGTATGTGTGGATCAGTATATGCATATAAGCATGCATGAGTGTGTGTGTATGAGCATATGTACATGTGGATGAGTATGCATGTGCAGGCATGAGGTGTGTGGGTGTGAGGTTGCATATATATGGTATGTGTATGTAAGCACATGTATGAGTGTAGGCACGATTATGAGTATGCAAGTGTGAGGTGTGTATGATGAACTAAGGATGTGTGTGTGTGTGTGTGTGTGTGTGTGTGTGTGTGTGCGTGTGCACTGTGTTTGGATATGTGTATGAATGTGGATGCACACATTATATATAGATGCAGGTATATGAGTGTGCATGTGTGCACTGTGTGTGTGAATGAGTGTATATGTGTGCATTGTGTGTAGTGTGGTTCTGTGAGTGTGGAGAAACACAAGGGTGAATGTACAAGTGTATGGCTGAGAGGTGAGTGTGTGGGAGTCACATACAGCCTAACCCAGCCATTTCACAGCATCCCTTCAAGGTCCTCTCTGGTACTGGAGGCAGGAGGGGAGACAGGCCCACTCAAGAGTTTCTGCCCAGCAAGAGGATGAACCATTCTGTAATTAAACCAGGGCTGGGCTTTGTCTCCACACACGATGATGCCATTGGCCCCAGTGTCTGTGCACAGAGGTCAGCAGTGAGGTTTTAGAGACACTCATGATTACCTCCTGTGTGACCACCGACAGCCAGCTTGAGTCTGACACCTTTCTAAACATAGCCCGGGACAAGGCCTGACATCCCGTTCGTCACCAAAGCCACTTTCTTACCCACCCAGACAGGCCTGCAGGCCAACAGGATCCACTTATAGCCACCTTCAAAAGGGCCCCCAGTGGGTGCAGTATGCAGGCCCAGGGAGAGCATGAAACAATAACCTGTGACCTGACCAGAGAGGAACCTCTGGGGCATGACATTCATGGGCCAAATGCCCCGGGTTCAGGTTGTGTCTGTACCCATGGAGCATGGGAGTTCACCACTCCTCAAGTTCTCCTTCACAAACAGAGATGGGCACAGTTCTTCCTGCCGTGAGGAGCAGGACCTGCTGCTGGGCCTGGGGTCCACATCTCTCCCATCCTTTACTCTAGTGGGCCTGGATGGAAGGTGGAGGCAGGACAGCCATGTCGAGCTGTGTCCAACTCCACATATTCTATGTGTTTAGGGAGCCTCCTGTCCCTCAGCTGCCCCTCTGCCCTCACAGACCGCTGACAGCCGCTGGTCTTTCATACTAAGGAAAGAGGATCCAGTGTGAGGTGCCGGAAGCTAGCAGAACTGCCCAGCTGTGGTCCCCAAGAGTGCTGGGGAGCCTGCTCCCTTCCTCTTGACACACACCCGCCTCTTCCCAATGGCGCAGCAGCAGCCATGCTGCCCTCAGGCTTCTGTCAGTGTAGATTAACTCCCTCCGAGGTGGCAGAGATGAAATGTGTCTCAGGGTGGCAGCTTTGCCAAAGCAGAGCTGAGGTGGGCAGCGCTCGATCCTAGGAGCCAGTTCTGGGTGGTTTCTCAAGAGCCCTCTAAAGGGGTGTGAAACTGAAGCCCACCCCAGACTTTCCCACACCCTACGTACCGATAGGCTTGTCTCCTCACAGGCCCAGGGACATGACTCCTCCTGGGTGGCCGATGACTCTCTCAGCACCCCTGGGCTGCAGGAGAGATGATATGGAGCCTCCATCCAGGTAAACCCTTCAGCCCTATCTTCCTTGGATGAGTGGTGCTGGGCTGAGGCAAGGTTCAGGGACCAGACCTTTGCCCCTCTGCCCACATGCTCTACCTCCTGGGACAACACAAAGCTCAGCTGTCTGGAGTCAGAGAATCCTGCATGTGCACCCCAACTCTGCCCCAAATTAGTATACAGCCTTGGGCAAGTGTTTCGTGAACCTCAGTTTCCACATCTGTGCATGGGGATAGTAGCACCTGTTCTGGTGAGGGATTGTTACGGGGCTCTAACTGGCTCCTCCACAAAGGCCCCCTGCCCACCACAGGGGCATGTGTCAGCTCCTGTCCCACTGAGGTGTCTGTGTAACAATGACAAGGAGAGAAAGGTGACCGTGAGTGGCAGAGCCACCTTGAGAGGCAGTCTAGATGGGCTCATGGGAGCTGGGGGGCTGCGTCTACTTATCTGCCAGCAGTGCTCCTTGCCATCAGCGACATCTGGCTCTCGCCCTGGATGTGTATTAGGAATGATTATGTGTCCCTTTACATTCTAGGAGCTGTCGCTAACGTGCTGGTGCCAGGTTTGGTGCCAGGTTTACTTCAGCCTCTTCAACCACACAGTCCCAGAGGCTCTCTGGGGAGCTCACAAGGAGCCACCTGCTCTCTGTGGCATGCATTCCCATGAGGCACTTCCCTCACCCAAGTGAATCTCCCACCCTGGACACCTGCCTCCCCTTTCTAGGAGGCGCAGACAGAGGAACGTCCTTTCTAAAGACGGCCAACTTGGTTGAAAATTAGAATAAGGAAAGAAAAATCAGATAAATTCAGCTCTGGGAAGAGAAGGAGGCCAGGCTGTGGAGCAGGGTAAGCCTGGGCTGAGATCCCACACGGCTCTCACTCTAGTGAGACAAGCAGGAGTGTGCCTCATAAGTGTCGCAGAAGGAGAAGCTGGGCTCCCCTCCCTTATAGGTATGTGTCTCAGGCAGATGTGTGGGCGAAGGGAAATGTCCTGGAGATGCTGGATCCAAATCGCAAAGGTGTCCCACGTATGCCGAGGACCCAGAATACATGTTTCTTGAAGCTTGCTTCTTGACGCCCTCCCTGTCACCACTGATCACTATGTGGGCACCACTCAGCCAACTATGGACTCTGAAGCCCATGCCTCCAGCCTTAGCACATGCCTCTCCCCCCGCCACAGGCTTAGGCGTGCTCTCATCAAGTGTATGGTCTCCTTTTGGGGACTTCTCCCCTTTAAGAATGTTAAGACTAGCCAGACGTGGTGGCACACGCCTTTAATTCCAGCACTCAAGAGGCAGAGGCAGGAAGACCTCTGTGAGTTCGAGGCCAGCCTGATCTACAGAGAGAGTTCTAGGACAGCCAGGGCTACACAGAGAAACTCTGTCTCAAAAAATCAAAATAATAAAAGAATATTAAGACTGACACTGGGGGCATGGCTCAGTTGGTAGAAAGCTTGCCTACTCAACAGGCCAAAGCAAGAAGATTGGGAATTGGAAGTTGAGGATACATAGTGAGACTGTCTGAAAACACAAAAAGAAAATAAAGCACAAAACAAACAAATGCATTGAGATTCAGCATAACAAAGAGGGTTGCTTTATTTTGTCAACTGCAGTCATTTGCTAATGTCTGTCAAAGTAAGAAGCACAGGCTAGGTCTAGACATAAGAAAGCTGCTGTGAGAGATTGGTTATCCATTATGAATGTCTGCCACAAGTATGAAAAGAGAGAGGGGCAGTGAGTGTGTTGAATATTTACAAATCTCTGTCTAGTTCATTGTCAATGGTAGTTCAGAGATGTTTGTGGCCCCCTGGGTCCCTGGAAACCAAGGCAGGACAGATGGAATATGGCTGCTTTGAGGTGCTGCTGCTACTTTTGCCTCCCACAGCTTCCTAATGAATTGGAGATCTGGATTCCATATCCCCTTGCTCCCTGCAAAGCATCCTCATATATGATCCACCTCAGAAGATGACCGTGTGTCACAGGTGGCATTGAGAACCATGAACACCTCAATCCTGACCTTGGGATGAGTGTACAGTAGGTGTGATCAAGGGGCATGCACAAGTGTGGGGGGCAAAAGACAAGCAGAGGACTCATCTCTGGGCCTGAGCAGGGTCAGTCCTGGGTTCAGAGGCCATCCTGCCACCAGCTCTCTGTTTAGCCTTGGAAAGGTCCCTTTCTCTTCCCGAGCTTCTCAGTTCTTACCTGTCATCGGGACTTGCTAAATCTCATAATGGAGGCAGAATGCCACGGTCCACAGGCACTCCTGTGGTTCTGGTCCTCTGACTTGTCACCACTTCACATGAGGTTGATGCTACTGCCTATCAGTCAAGCTGGTTTCAACGACAGCAAGACTCAGAGATGGGCAGAGCCCTTCTCCAGGAGTGAAGGCTTGTCAAGGAAATTATCTACAGGCATCCACATTGAACTTGACATCTCCCTTCCCTGGTCCCAGTCATGCGCATTGGTGAGGAGGCCAGAAGCTGACCCAGCAGAGGGCAGTAGGAGCAGACCTCAGAATCTGGAGAGAGACGACAGCCTGCCCCATACCCAGGCTAAGTTTGCTACACCCTAGCGTGACAAGAGCCTGGGAGTCAGGAGTTACCAGTGAGGCCACTCCTCAAGCTGGGCTGCAGACTGCCCGTGACCTTCAGGTTCCATACACGATCCCTGGCCCTTGGCCCACTTGCTCAGTTCCTCTTTCCACAGTGCCAGGACAAAGCAGAAGTGACTGTGCCTGTCCAGACTCAACCTCAAGGTCCCAAAGGGCCTCAGCTCCAAGACTCAAGGGCTCATAAGAGGGCTGTCTGGGTTTTAATCATCTGTCATAGAAGACACTTGGATCATGCCCAATGATGGCTGACCCAGGCATTTTCCATAATTGGGATCAAGTGCCCTTCTGGTCTCAGGAGAGTAAAGCCAAGGCACAAAAGAGCTGTCACCTCAGCCTGTCAGCTCTCTAGAAGGACAGGCACACAAGTCATGCCCACATGCAGTAGAACTGTCCCTTGTTCCCTCCCTGTAGCACCGCCTCAGCTTCCAGCCCCAGTGATGAGGGCATTGGGGGCAGTTAGGAGCCGGCCTTACCCCCCACCGTCCCAGCATGAACTGTTCCTTCTGGTTCCTTAGTCCTCCCTGACCCAGCTAAGCCACTCAATGCAGATGCCAACATGAGCCAGCCACATCTGGGATTCTGTCCCAATGCTGGCTCTTACTGACTAGAGGCAAGCCTCCAAGTTCCTTGAGCCCGTTTTCATGTTTGTAAAATGCATATCTTTGTATAGCTCATCAGTGTGCTGAGAGGCTGGGAGGCTTGAAAAGGAAGAGTGGTAGCCACTGTCAATTGTCTGTCTAGTGTTGATGTTCTGCACGTCTCGCCCTGCCCCCATCCCTGCATCTCTGAAATCAGGAAGAAAGTCATCAGCACACTCATCCATGTTCACCCCTGCAGTACTGGGCAGACTGACTGTCACTTTTCCATGGTGAAAACAGACACCAGTGAGAGTGACTGCCATCTCCCAGGTCCCTGTGCCCAGCCCTGTATTGATAGCCCGTGAAGGGGGCTTCCTGCCCCCTCTGCCTGTGTCCCCTGCTCCTCCCAGGGGAGCAAGGCCACCAATGCCAGCCTCTGAGTGGCCCTGAAGATTGAGGACACTGCTCCCAGGGAAGACTGCTCCACCTGAGCCTCTCTAAGATACTCTGAGCTGAGGATTGTCTTACAGCCCCACTGTCGAGGACTGGTCCCTTCCCAGTGCTCCAGGAGGCTCCCGCACCTGTCTACACCTATGTCCTGTGTGCTAAAATCCTTTTATAAACTATGATACAATGCACACAATGAAAAATTGACCTTCTAACCACTTTCAAGGTCAATGCAGTTGAGTTTATTACCAATGTTGTGCAACCAGTCTCTAGGATGCTTAGACCCTTCAAATATTCCCTCTTCTACAAGTCCCTGCTAACTACCACTTTAGTTATTCTGTCTTTGGGTTTCACTGTCCTGGGCTCCTCATCTAAGCAAAACACAGAGTTTGTGATAGCTTTCTATCATTTGGCAAGCTGATGGCACACTTTGAACATCTTGCGGTGAGCATCATAATTTTCTTACTTTGTAAAGCTGAGTAGTATCCCACTGTGTATCTATACCCTATGCTTGAACATTAATCTCTCGGTGGACATTTGGGTTGCTCCTGCTCTTGACTCTTACAACCAATTCTGCTCCAAGCATGGCTCTGCAATTATCTGCTTAAGATCCTGCCTTTGATTATTTAGTGTCTACTCAAAAGTGGGATTACAAGACCATATGGGAACACTATTTTTAATTTTTTTTTGAAGAATTCTTTCCAGAATCATAAGTTGAACTAATCATTGTAAAAACAGTCACTCTGCCCTCTCCAAGCATGGGGAGGTTCACCTTTGTTTTTCCTACATACTGCAGCATCTCAACCAAATGACATTCTAGAAAAGATACTGTAAGAGTGAACAGTTCTGTGGCCCAAGGCTTGGACAGGCTGAGATGCTGGGCTGAGAGTGCAGAGGACGTTGAGAGCGGAGAGCTTTTTCCAGTGGCGCCTTGGTGGTTCTGTGTCATCACATGTGTCCAACCGATGGAACAAATGCCACAGCTGGGAAGGAGCCCTAACGTACAAGATAGATTTAAAGAGTTAATAACAAGCAAGTGTGGAGTCATCCTTGGTACCAAACCTGGCCCTCTGGTACGGGATGTGAGTCACCATGGAGACTGTTCCCTGGAGAGGCAGGGGGTTGTGAACATGAAATAGATGTCTCTGCAGTTTGTTGTCTACTTGAAGGTCCTCAAAAGAAACGAAAACAAATAAACAATTGTGTTTTAAATCCGTCCCTCTGGATTATTTCAACGGGTCAGAAATGTACTCGGATATGACTGTCTTTAAAGTAAAAGTCTCCAAAAGTAGTCAGTGTCAGGAACTGGGAGGGTTCAGTTAATCATCAGTGTCTCAGTTAGACACTAGTGGCTGAGGCAGGCATTTGCAGGACAGATGGCAAAGTTTCCTGTTGCTTTAGACGATGCTAATAGATATGGTCCATCTACGGAGACATTAATGGAGACTTAGAGCCCTCTTCTTAAGCACTGAGGCCCTGGGGGGGTGGATTTCAAAGAGCTGGAAAGCAAATAGCACTCTCCTGGCCCAGATTCTTCCGTTCTCAGCTCCACTGACACCTGGAGTTGGATGGTTCTTTGTAGGGGGAATGGGCTTTGCATTGCTGGAGGTTTGGCATCTCTTGACTTCCACTAGATGCCAGGAGCACCTCTCCACAAAATATCAACCCACCATCTCCAGATATATCGAATGTCTCCAGAGTGGAGGTGTAGAATCAGCCCAGTAGTGTGGACAACACTGCCATCTGCCACATGCTTGGTGACTACTGGAGCTCTTTGACCGAAATACCAGCTACATTTTAGCTGACTACAGGATTCTTGGCCAGGAATAAAGAAGGGTCCTGGGAAGAGAGGACTGGCTGAAGTTTTCTTGTGTGCTGACCTTAGAAATGGCCAGATAAGTCTGTGCAGAACAGAGCCCACACCGAAGCCAGTGGGGTGATTCAACCTTGCAAGAAAACCAACTTTCCAGAGCTTTCCCGATTGCTGCTAGGTGCTAATTATGATGCATTATGGATATTCTCCATTGCTCATTGAAGTGCATCTTATAAAGCTCTGACATTCTGGATGTGATCTGAGAAGAAGATGGCGTCTCAGAGATGTTCTAGAGAAGGGCGTCCACCAAGAGTGAGGCTCCAAGGCCAGGATGCAAATTCAAGAATGGTCCTGGGGCTGGGTTGCCCAGCCCTACCTGAAGCCTGGAGGGTGGCTCTGAGAGAAGTACCAAGCCATCTATCTTGGCGTTCCTCCATCCCCCTCCCACAGACCCACAGGCCCTCTGCACAGGTGCTGGGTGGAGACAGCAGCACCCTCAGGGACCCAACTGTGGTGGTTGATCGCCGTTTTCCAACCTCCGTTGGACAGGTTCAGCTTGCGCAGGCCCAGTTTGTCGAGGCTTGTCTGTCCTGTGTAGAGCACCGTCTGAACTCCTTGTATCCCCTGGACCACTGAGTGTCCAGAAACACTGCTGGGGTGGGGTGGACCACCACTCTGTCATGGTAAGAGAGAGTGCCTCAAGTGTTTGTCACAGAACAGACATGAGGGCCTCTAAGCATAGCCAGCTTGGCATGGCAGGGTCTCTTTCACATTCGTATCAGTGAGTCAGAAATTCTTCACTGTCAGATTAAACCACCATCTAGAGAGAGTATCCTCAGGGCTGCAGCAGAGGCAGGACTGTGCATAGGGAGCCCAAAGTGGGGGCCAATGAAATTTTGGAGCTGTATAGGCCAGAGAGGAAGTGGGAGGGTTGTGTTCGTTAAGTCATGGTGAGATGCAAGGCTGTGGTGCCCATGCTCTGGCCTCTAGATTCTGGATTTAATACTAGAGAGAGCTTTGTGTGACTTGCAAAGGTCTCTTTACTTCTTCTTCGACCCCCAGAGTCTCCCCCCTCTGCAGACAGGGATGATGACAGATCTCTTAGAGGAATGAGTCGCACACAGGACATTCTAGAACACTCCCTGGCACTCATCGAGCCCTTCTTACTGCCGGGTAACTTCTGCATGTGAGGCAAAGCTCTGTGAGTCTCGGTTTAAAGCTGGAGGAAGGAGGAGGGAAGACTGAATGAGAAGACAGAGCTGGTATGTGGAGGACAGGGCCTAGACACAGCAAGGTTCAATAAATCAGTGGTCTGGCTTCTGCATTATTGACAACCACATCCTGATTCTGACGTCTCTGCCTCCTCATCAGGTCGATCCTCTGACTCCCCAGCATCGGAAGAGCTGGAGGCTCTTCTCAGCTCGAATTCCTCTCAGTAAAAAGATCTGTATGCTAGGACGTGCATTGGTGGGGTGGATCAGTGTGCTGAGCGAGCTGAGATTGACGTGACTTCCCCCATCTCCTCCTGCCTCTGCCTATCTGGTGACAGTTTCTGTAGAAAGCAATTAGGGATGCTGGCCAGGTGGTTTTCTCTATCACTCCCTGGTGTTCATCTTACGTAGATGCAGCATCCAATAGCTCATCCCTTAGGGCAGTGACTCTCAACCTTCCTAACGATGGGACCCTTTAATACAGTTCCTCGTGTTGTTGTGACCCCCAACCATAGAATTATTTTAATTGCTACTTTATAACTGCAATTTTGCTACTGTTATAAATCACAATGTGAATATCTATGCTTTCTGATGGTCTTAGATGACCGCTGAGAAAAGGTCATTCGACCCCCCAAAGGATTGTGACCCATAGGTTGAGAACCACTGCCTGAGAGTTATCCAGAAGCACCCAAGCCTACTATTAAGGTCAAAACAATGCTTTCTAATCAATACTAAGGGATTCTCAGCCATGCTTGGAGGTCTTGAATACTGAAAGCACCACACCATGCTCGGGTCCCTAACCTGCTACACCCCCCCAGGCCTGGTGCTTTGTCTCTCTGGGCCTTTGTTTCTTTAGGGAAGTATTAATAATGTCGGATCCCAAACATTATGTCAGAAGCAAAGCAAAACACAGGCTTTGGCTCCTCCCCTGTAATTCAGAGCAGGATGAAGTGGCCTGGAATTCCAGGGACCTGGGTCCTTGCCCGGGCTGAGTGACCTCAGACAAGCCACCCCACCTGCCGTGGACTTGTATTGCATGTCTGTAAAATAGGCATTACACACCCCAATCAGTTGTTTGTGTTCCTGGCTATTTATATTCTGCCTGCTTCCAAAAAGGATTTGAGTCAGCTTGTAATCAGATGCTATGAAAATAGACATGGAAAATCAAAGACCACAGGGAAGGAGGAGGAAGAAGCCGATGCACCAGCCGCACGGCCCAACATAGCGTCTGTGGCTAATCTTACCCTTTTTACTTTGGACCCCAGGAAGCACAGGGCTAAATTTGTTATTCCAGAGTTACACAATCTGAGCAATTACCTGTTCGAGGAAAATCTACTCTTCCGAGTTGTTCAAAAGGGACATGCCTCTTCCAAGAATAAACTCTGAAAATAATCAACAGAGGTACAAACCTCCGAAAAATGTTCCACAAATATTAGTTTTTGCATGGATTCGCTCAATAACTGTTTACTGAACAAGACGCCAGGCATTCAGAGAGGTGGGCATGCAAAGGAACTAAAGCCGCACAGTGTCTGCCCCCATGAAGTGTAGTCCAGCAGAAGAAAACAGACTGTGTAATGACGGCAAGTGGAAAAGAGGAAAGATGAGCTGTTTAATGCTGGGGATGGGGCCATGCTACACTGGAGAGCCTCCGAAAGCCCCTGTGGAAGAGTTGGGACTGAATGGCAGGAGAAAAGGATCCCTACCAACATTTGAGGAAAGACAGTATTTTCTGAAAAGGGGATAACGAGTGAAAATGTCCCGGAGACAGAGACAGGAGGATGGCTTGGCACCTTGGGAAAGATGGAAGGAAGGACGGACAAGCATAAGAAATGAGGAAGAGAAACGTGAAGGATGAGAGTGGAGAGCTGAGCAGAAGGCAGGTCATGGAGGTCAGAGGTTTGTACCCCAGGCGACACATTCAAGTCACCTGGAGAACCTTTCCAAAGGTACCACATTCCAGTCCCTAGAGATATGGGCAGCACTGGTCTGGGGTGAGTCGCAAACCGTATTATGCTTCCAGAGCTCCCTAGGTGACTCTCCAGAGTAGGGCAGAGCTAGGGGCATAAGCAGGGGTGTCCAGCTGCTTGGGATCTGAGTGTCGCTCCAATTCTCCCCTCTGCTGGGGTGTGAACAGACCAAGCAGGAACAGTGTGGAGGAAGGAGTAGGCCACCTGACAGCAAACAGGAAGACAGTACTCCATGTCTCTAGGCAACTGAGACATCAAATCAAAAAGTAGACAGCAGGCTGGTGGGTCACAAGATCCCTTAGGCCAATCTGTGGCCTAGCACACCCCATCAGCACAAATTTCAAAATCCCTTGGGGGCATCTGGTCTCTCTTTGTATGACAGGCATGCCTGGAAATCCCTCAAAGGAGGGAAAGGGGGTCCTGTGCCCCGGTTCATATCTAGAATCAGGATGCCTATGGCCACTGTTGGACTTGGCTGACTCCAAGCATTTAAAGGGGCCTTAGAAACTTCCAAGAAAATGACTTTGGAGTACAAGGGCCACTGAGGCCCAGCATAGGAAGCAGCACAGGAGAACAGTCACCTGGGTGACGCTGGCTGGCTGTGTGAGGGTAGGGACAGACCGGAGGAAGGGGTCTTGACGCGGGATCTAAGACACACATGGTAGTCAGAAGTCTCCTACCAGCATGATTCATAGAGGGTGGGCCCCAGGACTGCAGACAGAGACTTGGGTTTCCTGTTTGAGGGGACATGGTAGAAGCATACTTCCTTGCCCACTTGAACTTGCCCTTGGCCATGAAAATAGCCTGTGATTATTCTCGCCACGGCTTCCAAGCTTTCCTCTCCACCTGTGTGGGGCAGCATTTTCATGATTAAAACACCTGATGGTTTCAGCCTTAGTCCTCTCCACCTTGCAGGCTGTTTGAGTGGGAAATCCACTCTGCCAGTGGAGGCCTCCACATCTGGAGCTGGGGCTTATTTATTACCATAGTCAACCTTGCTTTGACGGCCGGGCCGGAGAAACCCCACCCACAACTTTCACTCATCCTGTTGAGCCTATTGGAGGTGTTTCAAGCTTCATCCACTGTGGCAGGACCCTCCTTTAGCCGCTGATTTCTGGGCCTTCACGGTTCTGGAGTGAAACAGGCCCACAGCCAGAGGGAGCATGGCCCTTAGCCTGCAGGCCGGCCGGCCCAGGCTGTGAAGCCCCCGCCCGGGCTGGGGCTCATTAGATGAAAGTACTATCACCTGTCAGACAAACTGCTAGAACTGTGATAAATTAATGATCAAATAGTCCAGTCGGCGCAGCTACTGTACTGCTTCGGCGAGTTACAAGCTGGCCGGGTGCTTAAAAAATGCAGCCGACATTAAAAAAAAATCAGGCGTTAAAGGAAAATGTCACCCAGCTTTTCAAACAGGATCTGTTTTAAAATGACCACAGACGGCTCGGTTTCGGGGTCTTTATTTGATTCCTGTTCTTTGTATTTCATGTTATTGCTTGCGGGGAAGGGAGGGGTGGGTGGAGAGGGGGCAGAGGGGAGGCTGGAATGGCTGTCTTCACAGCCTCGGTCCATGCCTACTGTCATAGGCAGGATTCAGGCCCTCTTGACGGATATGGACAAGTGCTTCCCAGGCCTGGCAGGAATGGGCAGTGATTGACAGACAGCCCAGTTTTCTTTCTTCTCTCACTGCGAGACTCAGCTAGACCGGTAGCAACAATCCCCATTTGCTTGCTAAGAACACTGCTATGTAAATTGTCACTATGGCTAGCGTTCTGGGGTGTCCACTGCGTGCTCTTCACATGCACACATCATACAACTACTACAGTGTATGTGTGTATGGATGGATGGATGGATAAATGGCAATAAATATGAAAATAATGAATGTGGTAATGACACTTCCTGTATTTGAGAGAAGAGGCAAAGGAGGACCAGAGAGGTCATGCCAGTTGCCCAAAGTCACACAGTTAAGAGGTAAAGGGAGAGGCTACACAGTTGTTTCTGCAGCCTGGGACCCTGGGATCTTATCCCTAAGGCCCTATGAGGACACATTCCAAAAGGAAACTGGACAATGGCTACTTTTGACTTCAAAGTCCAGGACCAAACCTGGACCCTAATCATGAGAGGTACTTGTTACATAAATGTATAGGCTCCCTCCGTGAAGCGAATGGCCCCTCCCTGCCCTTCCATCTACAGTTTTATGAGCTTAATTTATTCTTTTTAATATAAAATCTCATTACCTGAGCATGATAGTTTCACTTCCACGTTATCTTTGATATAAGAACAGAGAGAAACCTAAATCAAACCTTTAAATCAAGTCCATAATCAGCCCACACTCCTACTTACTTTTCAAATTTCTAAACAAAATTAAGTGGCAATACCTGGAGGCAAGGAGAGGGAGGGAGGGAAGAAAGGATGAAGAGAGGGGTGCATGGCCGGCAGGGACCTTCTGAGCCCCCCGCAGCCACAAGGGACATCACTACTCAGAGAAGGAGGAAGCCTATCTGCTACTAGGCCCCTGCCATCCCCCACCAACCCAGATCTAGGTTTGGAGGGCAAATGAAATGAAGCTTTCCCCACACCTGTGTGTGCCGACGCTGATCTCCAAAAGCCATTTGCCTCGCCTTGATGTATTTTTCAAGACATTTCCTATCCAGTGTTAATTTTCATAAAGGGGGAAATTGATGATCAGTTTAAGGAAATGCAGTTAAGGTTTTTTTTTTTAATTCCCCAGGAGCGTAAGGTGGGCAAACCCATGGCTTGGAAGCTGAGGGTGGTAGGGCCGAGGACGAGAAGGAACTCCTGGAGGAGCTGGATGTAGGGTTTTGAGAGGGCTGGAGTGGAGGAGAGGGAAAGCCCCACCTACCTGCACAGAAGCTGCTTGTACGAGCCAGAAAGGGATTCCTCCAGAGATCAGCCGAGCCCATATCTTCATGCTGTAGGAAGTGGCCCGGGCCCCCAGGTCCGCAAACATAAGCCACTTGTCTGAGGCTGCAGAGCCTACCTGTGTGGTCAGGGAAGTGACATGTGCCACCGAGGAGGACACGGGGGCAGGGAGGGGGGCACGGGAACACAGTGGGGTGATCTGCGCCTCACCACTGGTGTGGCGGCAAGCTCAAGCAAGGCCTGCCAGTGTCAAGGCCTGCCGTGGTCTCCCTGTTTGTGAAATAAGGATAAACACTCCACAGCTCACAGTGCCGTGTGCACAGAATTGAAACAGGTTGCACAAGTACTGGCCTGTGGACACTCACGGGTAAGGGACAAGGGTGTCACATCGGAGCACCAAGGTGTCACATGGGCACCTTCTCTTCTTCCTTCAGCACGTAGCTTGGAACAGGACCTGTCCGAGAGCCGTCCTTCTTCAGGAGGCCTTCCTTGACTGCTGGTCAGGCTTCAGGGACTGCTGTGGCCGCAGTCCTCTGGCCTCGGGGGATGAGTGTCGCTGCAAGAGGAGAAAGACCAGCAGCTCAAGGGACAGTGGTCCTGCCACCAAACTCTGGTTCGGTAGGATCTTGCTTGGAACCCCAGAAAAGCCACTTAGGACCTCTGAGGCCTGGGTATTTTTTCTGTAAAATGGGTTGTTGTTTTTTTTAATCCCTTCTTCACAGTTGTTCAGATGAAGCGAATCCCTTCAAGCAACAAGCTTGGAAGAGAGTCTGCAGGTCTCAGGAAGCGTCAGCTAATAGCACTATCAGTCCTTTCACGGGAGCCTCTCAGAGCACCTGGGATGCCCTTGGCAAAGTGCGCCCTGAGCACACACATCCTGCCTGGGGAACTTGACATCGACATGTATTATATACACAATATACACGTGGGAGAAGCACAGAGAGCGAACACTCCAGCCTGGGCATCCAACCCAGCCCACCACAGCCCAGGTGCCTTTGCCAGGAAGCCACAGCCTAAAACACAGCATAGGAGGTGCTGGCAGCTTGGACAATGTCACTAAGCCGTGGTGTGTCAGACGAAACTGCCATGACACTTCAGGGATGACCCGCCGAGATCTAAGCCTTGGTTCTGCCATTAACTACCATGACACAACCCTAAGTCTGTCCCCTCTCCTGGGCCTCAGTTTCCACTTCCGTTATCTGGGAGGTTGATGCAGTAGTTCTCACTGTCCTTGGGGGAGATGTGGAGGCCTACTATGTGCCAAACTTGTTCTTGTAAGAGAGAGCAGCAAATAACAGGGACCCCCATCCTGTCCATAAATTCTCCTCCCAGCAAGAAGGGCTCAGTAGGAGAGACCTGACAGAATGAGGAGGACCCTGTCTGTACAGGATTCCATGGCTCCGGGCCCTGCAGACGACCTGGTGGTCACCTGCCATAAATGTCTCCTCTCTCAGGACCTTCAGACTGTGTCATGCCAGGCTAGGAGCAACTTCAAAAGTGATTTTCCTGAGCCTTCTTCTCCAAGGTGTGCTCCCCAGTGTTTCCCTAAGGGGGAAATGTTGCCAGCAGAAATTTCTTCATCTGCATCATTTTTTTTCCCCAATTTGTTCAAATGAGGACAAAAATTTTTTCAACACAGGGGAAGGAGAGTGATGGGAGAGAGCAGCCCTCAGTCACGGGAGACAGACTTGAAATGTTTCCTGTCCCTCCTGATGGTGCACAGGGATGGTTTCTCCCAATGGGAGCCCTCCCTGCCCCAGAGGCTTTGAAAGGAGTTCCAGAGTCCTCAGACACCTGCCATGTCCCTAAAAATGAGTGCCTAGCCTTAGGCCCCTGTTTCTGGCCCAGAGAAAGGGCCTATCAGATGCAGGGGACTCAGGAGGGGCTGGCCTCACCCTCAGGGAAGAGAGCACAGGCTGAATTGACAGGAAGGCCTGGACCAGCCCTGGGGAAGAGGGAGAAGTGGCGGGCATGAAACGGCGAGAGGGCCTTAGGATCTTACAGAGGGCCCTGTACGGTGTGAGTCTGAACTGCTCCATTTTGAAAGCTGCTATTAAAGAGGCCATGGAGCCTTTAGGAGGTTGCCTGTCGCTAGAGGAAGTGGACCTCTAGATGTGGTTTTAAAGGGTTACATTCACCCTGGTTTCTGCTTTGCTCTCTGCTTCCTGTTCTGCCTCCACACCCACTGCCATGACCTGAGTGGCTCTCCCATGCCTTGCCCTCCGTGAGGGTCTGAAATCCCTCCAATCTGTGAGCCCACATGACTGTGGCCACAGCAACACAAAAGTAGCTAGTATTAACCAACATGCCGAGGGAAAAAGCTCTTTACAGGATGGCATCCGGGCTGATGTTCCATATATTTATTGATGTTTCCCACAGGCCCCAGCAGGATCTCTGAAACACATTCCAGGTGGTCCCCACTTGGTCAGACTTTCTCTACTGCCCACTAAAAAACAGGAAATCTGAACTCTTAAGGAGGTGTGGGAACTTGGGCTTGGAAAGTACCAGGAGGCTGTAGACAGGGACTTGCTGACCACTGATTGGATATATTTTAATATTTTAACCAACAATGAGGCCTGGGTTAGAACACAGACAGGAGAAGGGTTCACAGTCCTCTGGAGAAGAACTGCAATGCCTGGCACTTGTATAAATGCAGAAAGTTCTGTTTTAGATGGCTGTGGTGGCACACTCTTATAATCTCAGCACTCAGGAGATTGAGGCAAAAGGATGGCCAGTATGAAGCTAGCCTGGGATATATAGTAAAACCCTGTTTAGAACAAAATGGAGGGGGGGAAGGGGGAAAGAGAGGGAAGGGGAAAGAAGTTTCTAGCCCGGGTATGAGGGCCCAGCCTGACTCAGAAGGCAGAAAAGGCTGTTTCTCTGCATGTGTATGAGGTTCCCCAGAGGCCCTGGTTGTACAGGGCCTCCGGATCTAAAGATGGCTGTGCTAGAAAATGTGATGTTTCCTTTCCAAAACTCTTCCTTGTCAACATTTCCAGATGGGGAAACCTCGCACACAAATCTGAATTTCCAGTATCTCTGAGGAACTCCAAAGATAGTAGCTAGAAGCCATAGTAACCCCTATCCGGTGTCTGGGGCACCAAAAGAGCTTCCCAGCCTTCAGTGTACACCCTGCAGTCCCCAAGGCTCTCTATGGTTGTGTCCTACTGGTCCCAAGCAAACAGGAAGAGGGGCCGAAGCCAGAAGTCCTTTGTAAGCTCAGAGAACCTTCTGGAATGGCAGTTAGAAGCAGGTTGTGGTAGCTTCTTGTGTGTGGTGCTTGTGAAGATGGAATGAGGGTATCAGAACTGGGGTGCTTTCAAACCCTGTATTCAGAGCTGTCCACCTGAAGGTGTGGGATGGTGGCACAGGTTCGTAGTCCCAGTTACTGAGGAGGCTGAGGCAGGAGGATTGAAAGTTCAAGGCCAGCCTGGGCAACCTACAAAGTGAGCTCAAAGCAGGCCTGGAAAGCTTAGTGAAACTGTCTCAAAATGAAAACTGCAGAGAGGTTTAAGGACAAAGCTCATGGCAAGGCTCTTGCCTAACTTCCAGGTCCTGGGTTCGATCCCCAATACACTGAGAAACCGAACAAAAGCTGTCAGGATACAGAACTTTAAGTGAATCCTTTGACCTTCCTGTGTTTCATTTTCTCATCAGCAACACCAGTCTGATCAAAGGCCCACGTCACAGGCCATCAGAAGGGTGCTGTGGGCTGTGTGAAGTCCTAAGCCTAGGGCACATGGTGTGTTCTCCTTTGGGTGGGACCCTTGTGTGTACTCGGTACAACTGCTTGAAAGGCTTCCGCAGTCAGAAAGGCCCTAACTGGCTGCTCTCCATGCACTCTTTAAATGGACTCCCTGCCTTTGGCTATGAGTGGACCTGATGTTTGGGCTGTGACATTGGGGCTCAAACCATTAATCTTGGCAGTCTCAGCAAGTAAGTGCTGGGGTGCTGTACTGCAGAGCAGCTTAGTTGCGCTCATAACCGTTGTCTTGTCTCAAAGCTGTGAAGATGCTCCTCACGTACAACTGGAGAAGCCCCGTACCCACGCAGGAGCAATCTGAAGCCTGATGGCCAACCTGGGATGAGAATAAAGTGAGCAAGTGAGGAACCCTGGGCAGTCAGTCTCGTATCATGCTGGATCTGAACCCAATCATATGTTTACTCTTCTCTATGATGTAACTCCCATCCCCTGGTGCATTCTGCCTCCCCAGCCATCCACAATGGGTGCCTTTGAAGTCCAGCCAGAGGCCACTGGGTCTCCATTTATTCAGCACTTGCTGCGGACCCTGCCAGCCTGGCAGCAGGAGCCATTACCATTTTTGCCCTGGGAAAGAAAAGCAAAGATCTGAAACGGCTCAAGGAGAGCCAACCAGGGAATCTTTAAAATACCAAAGGTACAGGAAACAAGGCTGGAATATCTGTTCCATTTTCCTCGCTCGTAGCAGCAACAGGAAGCTTTCAAAGCGCTTTGGGCAGTGGAGCCATAAGCAGGGCAGCAAGTGTTGTTGGCAGGAGGAGGGACTGAACTCTGCCATCGGTTCCCACAAAAACCAGTCAGGGTTCACAAACCGTAAGAACGTTCCAGGAATCCTGTGGGCCTGGACTGGGGTCCAGAGTGGCTGTGTTTCTGTTACTGCCTAGGTGACACTGGATCAACTACTCTGGGGATCACACTGAATTTTCATGAGGGCCCTGGGCTTGCTGGGTGCTGGGTCGTGTAGTGCTTGTGTGGCTGGTGTCTGTGTTGCAGAGACTCGTGTGTGCTGTCAGAGGAGCCACCATCCAGCAGGGTCACTTTGATCTCAGAATCAAGTCCCAACTCTTCCCAAGACTCTGGCAGCCTCAGGGCCCATCCTCGACTTCTCCCTGGACCTGCATCCCCAGACCTAGGCCCCACAGCCCAGAACTAGCCCTCTGCAAAGCTTACTCTGTCCATATATCTTCAAACTTCCAGGGTTTGTTGTTTCCTGTGTTTGGACTTAGAATAACCTCTCCTGTGCATGTGACATGCATTCTCTGCTTCGAGATCTCGGTGTGCACAATTCTTTCTCCAGGGATCCTTTCTTGGTATGGTGGTTAATCTGAAATGTGAATTTGGCTGAGTTGTGAAGCATCTGCACATCTGGGCAGACATCACTCTGGAACAACTTAACGTCTGAATATTTATACTGAGACAGATTGCTCTCCTTGGTGCGCATGGGCCTCGTGGAATCAGCGGAAGGCCTGAATGGAACGGAAAGACTGCCCCACCCTGAAGTAAGTGGGACCTCCTGCTCCTCCTCCTGCCTCAGCGCTTCCACTCTGGGACATTGGGCTTTGTCTCTTGGGTTTGAACTGAGCTAAAACATTACTCTTATGAGTTCCAGGGTCAGAATTCAGCCTAGACCCAAACCTCTGGCTCTCTCAGGTCTCAGCTACAGATCTCTGGCCCTAGCCATTCCTTCTAATCCATTTTTTTTTTTTTTTCTGAACACACACTGTACTAGTTCTAGTTTTCCGAATACCTGAATTCACTAATCCACCCAGAAATCTCTCCCATTTCTGTTCTTCTCATATTTGTATCTTACACCAAAGATTTAATCTAATACCAACCAAACGGCCTTATTTTCACTCCAGTAACACACTGTCTGATAAGGCAGCCTCTAGGTCACACGCAGCTATTGAGAACTTACAATCTTACAAGTACAAATGGACATGTGCAGTAAATAGAAGATAAAATATGCATCATATTGGATGATCCAACAGGAAAACAGAATGTAAAAAAAAAATCTTGTTAGAAATGTATTGTATTTACTACCTGTCAACATCGTAATAATCCTTATATATGGGGTTAAATCAGATACATTATGAAAGTTAATTTTACCTGCTTGCTACCTTTGTGATATAATTATTGGAAAATATTAAGTGTGGGTGTGGCTTTTGTTTCTCTTTCAAGCAGCTTTCTAAGTTTCTGAATCTGCTTCCTCGAGATGGTTTCATAATAAGAACTCTTAAGGGCGAGCTGCAGCCAGCCAGCTCCATCCCACCACCTCCTATATCAATCAAGTTTCACCAGAACACAGCCTTGCCTGCTCATTTACATGGTCCATGGCCGCCATCATGGTTTCAGGGTGGAGTAGAGTGTTCGTGGTAGGACCACCAGCCTGCAGACCTCAGCATTACCATCTGGCCCCTTGTGAAAGTTTGCCAAGCTCTCGTCATTCAGAAGCATGAAAGCTGAGGGGCCAACACAGGTCCAACTACTGGCAGCTTTGGTTGATCATGGAAGGCAGCGTGGTCACTGAGCTTCGCTTTGCTCATATGTGGAGTGGGACTATACAGTAATGATCTCATGGAGATGCCTACATATTTGGTGAGATGAGGTCTCTCGGGCACCTGTGCTTGAGTGATAAAATAGAAAAGATCCTGCTTGGGGTGGCTGTCTGCTTTGCTGAGCTTGGGCCTCTCCTGGCCTTTGTAAAGAACTGTCTGTTTCCTTCCCGAAAGTGAGTTCTCCTAGGGCAGAAGATTCGGTGTCCTTCTATCACGGTGCCCACAGTGTCCAGCTCTGGACTAGCATGGAGCCATGAGGGGAGCATGGTCTGCATCCCTTTCCCCACAGGTCCTCCCTTTGACTTTGCCAACAGCCAAGGGCCTGCTCCAAAGAGCTGGGTGAGGACGAAGGTGTTCCATCCCACCTCCAGCCTGAACACTCCTTGCTGGTCTCCCCAGTTGGGTCTTAGGACTCTGGGCCCTGAGGAGGCAGGAGGTGGTCTGCAAGTTCCAAAGTACGCAGCGGTTTCCACCCCCACCGCTCGTGGGGGCCTCTGAGTCAGTGAGAGGCCCGAGCCGCATCCAGATGGGACGGAAACGTATTTTTAGCCCCTATTGATCTCTGTCACCCAGAAGCCATCATTATCCTGGTGTAAAAAGGCAGCTGCTGGTGGCAGGAGTCTCGTGGCCCCTTTGGCCCATGGGTGCCCAGAAAATTGCTCTAAGCCACCAGTCAAGAAAGACCAAAATAGCTTCCCAAGCTAGCCGCTTGAGGGCCGGCCCCGCTGGGCCCTCGGCAAAGGGCTAACTTTGACTCCGGCTAACATTATCCATGGCTTTTCTCGGCATCTTTGAAACCAGGATGAAGTCAGCCTCTAATTGGTCTGTCTGTAGTTCTCAGCTCTGTCTGGCCACTGGACAGTGGTGAGAGACCTTTGGTAGAGTCCGACCTAAGGGGCCCTAATCCCCAGGGTGATTTGGCTGCCCAGGGCTCCAGCCTCATGAGTAACAGGGATCTACTATACCAAACCAAACTTGGACCATGCTTTTTGATGTTCTGTCCCAGCAGCCCTTGCTAGCTGCAACATCAGGTACCCAAGTACCACCCCTACATCTCTACCACCGCTGTTCTGTTACTAGTTCCTCACCTACTCTGTGCAGTAAGTCCTCGAGTATAAAACAGGGACAAGAAACAGTGTCTACCTCTAAAGAGGATGATGGCATGTTTCAGTGTGTGCGCAACAGCTCAGCAATCTGCACAGTACACAGGAAGCACTCGGTAAATGTGCGTGTGGCTAATATCACAGCAGTCATTGTTACTATTAAACTCAGAACTTAGTGTTAGAATTGTACTCGTGTGTATATGGTGTGTAGATGTGCACACACATGTTCTCACCCTCAGGACAGGATCAGTACCAAGGACCAACAAGCCTCTGGTGGAGCAGGACTAATAAAGGCTTCCTGGAGGAGGTGGGACACATTGGGATCTGAGTCAGGTGCCTGGGTGGGAGAGATAAAAGGGGTGTAAGAAAGAGGACTGGGAAAACAAGGGAGGAACGTCAGGTTCAAGTTCAGGCTGGGCTCTTGGGTGTTTTAGATACAATGTTGGGGTCATTTGGAAGACTTGCAAGGGGGTGGAAAATGGTAAGCAGAGCACTGGGGGACCAGATGCAGATGGAGGGACCAAGTGGGGTTCAGAGATGACCAAGCACATAAGAGGACAATACCTCAGCACACAGCGGTCCTGAACACTGTAGTTAAAGGCCGCTGGTGCAGGAGGTTCTAGGGATTTGGTCTGAGATTTGGCTGGGGTTCCCAGCGATCCCAGAGAACACATTTAGTAGAAGGAAGGTATGAGCAGGCCCCCTAAGGCCTTTGGGGCTCCCCTGGACAGTGGCTCCCAGGCAAGTGCATGCCAGAGAATTATCTCAGTGCAGGTACTGTGCCCCCACCCCACTGAGGGCTAGGGCTTCCAACTGCACCCCCTCCCCGCCTGCTGCTCCAGCACAGCCCTGACTAGGGTAATTGCAAGCGATAATTACTGTGTGTGCGCACAAAGGCCTGGCTTGTTTTCTTATGAAGGTGGGGGCCTGGGAGCTTTGTTTGGGCCAGGAATTGTCTCGGAGCCTCTGTTTAGCCAGGGCTGTCTCCTCTTTGTTAACATTCCTTGCTAACCGTGGCTCCTCTGGGGCTGGAGAAGAGGGAGAAGAGGCGGCACCCAGGCCTTCCAGGCTCTGCCCCCCACCCCATCGGCAGACCCCTGGGAACTTTGGCCAAACTTCCTTCCCCCCACCAGACCCGCTGGGACAGGAACAGGGCAGGCGCTGCCAGGCCCAGAAGTAACCCTGTCCACCTGGCAGGTGCAAGACTCCATCTCAAGCGATGGCCTTAAACACCGGCCTTTCTCTTTACCCCGCCGCGCTGAAAACAGTCATTAGGTGTCACTTTCCATGGCGGCCTTCCCTCTCTTCAGGAGCAGTGGGGATAATTACACACTCAGGCCCCTCGCTACCTTGCACAGCCCCCCCAGGACAGATGCTACCTGGGTCCTTTCTACACTTGGAGCCCATTCCCACCCAGCACTTAAACCGCCGACAAATGAATGTTTTCGCCTGTCCTCGGTTCACATAAATAGCCACAAATTCCTATAATTAACTACAGTAAGCTAGGCTGGGATTAAAACAAAGACGGGCTTGTTTACTGGGATGTTCTGAAACGCGCAATTTTCAGCATTACAGTGTCAACTGCTGTCTTTGTCTTTGTTAAGCAAGGCAGCAGGAAAGAGGGGCCAGGCATGAATGGCGAGGGGCCCCCACAGGAGCTGGGTGACTGGGGTGATGGCTTCTGAGGCTCAACCAAAATCCCTTTGTCCTCAAGCCTCTCTACGACTCCAAGACCCACTCAGCCGCTAGCACGGGACACGGGCAGCAGGCAGAGCCAAGATAGCAATGGTCTTGGGGGGGCTGGTGAGGGGCAAAGTCCACCTTTACATTCACTTAGCAAAACGCCTTTATTCCCACAGTCTCAGAGTCTGGAGAGTGCCAGGCCCAGGTTCCTTCTCCCTAGATGGGAAACTGAGCCTGGAGAGGCCATCACAGCTGAACTGTTCAAGGTCACTCCCGGCTGAAGATCGGGCAGAACTTGAACCCAAGTGCTCCGAAGACGGCAGGAGTCAGCACACCAGGGCTTCCAGGCCAGTCCTCTTGCTCAGCTCTTTCTTCTCCTAGCCAGTGAGCTAAGGATGGTTACACATTTTTAAACTATTAAAAATAAATAAATAAATAAATAAAAAGTGAAAAAAGAGTACTCTTACACAGGACCCGAAAAATCACCCGAAATGCGTCCATAAAACAAAGTTTACTACAACACGGTCTCATATAGTGTCCACGGTTGTTTTATGTTACAGTGCAGAGCTGAACACAAAAGCCAGATCACGTGACCTGGGAGGCTTAAAATCTTTACTAAAGGGCTGGGGCTGTAGCTCAGTGGTAGAGAGCTTAGCTGGCACACACAAGGCCCTGTGTGTGTGTGTGTGTGTGTGTGTGTGTGTGTGTGTGTGTGTGTGTGAGAGAGAGAGAGAGAGAGAGAGAGAGAGAGAGAGAGAGAGAGAGAGAGAGAATACTTACTGTCTGATCCGTACAAAGAAAGCTTACTGACCTCCACTCTAGTACAGATACAACTCTACTGTTTTGTCTAAAAGAGACATTTTTAAGCAGGTTTTTTTTTTCTTCCAAGTCTTCAGTAGATCCTCCACATGGAAAGCTGATCATGGGAGTCTGTGTGCTGATGGGTAAGTCCTCCAAAGAGTGTCCGTGGAGTCTACCAATGGGAGTAACTCCCACTTACAAATGGAAAGAGCATGAGTGCCCTACAAAGATCACCCCCCACACACACACACATACCCTCCAAGCTTGAGCTGCTCCATGACTCTGTAGTCTATATTCCAACCCCACACAGAGGAGCCATGGTCTGTGAGACCTGGAGTCAGAGCCAGGGGCCTAAAGACCCTTAAGGAGTAAACTTGATCTACATTTACTCCTCAGACAAATGTTTTCTGAGTTCACCCTTGGGAGCAGGTACTTTGTGAAGTGTAGAGATAGTGAGGGGACAGAATGGCCCAGTACCCACTCTCCTCCTGGACGAGGGATGGCTGCAGAGTCGTCCAGAAACTAAGGTTGGATGATTACATGATAAGGCTAAGATATAGAGGAGAACAGGAGTCCAGAGCAGCAAGGGCGCTGTGTTAGCCAGTGGAGGAAAGGAGGGATTCTTAGGAGGTTATGTCTAAGTACAGAATAAATGAGGCAAATAAATGAATGAAAAATGGCATGGAAGCTTGTTTCTGTTGGCATGACCCAGGAACTAAGGCTTGGGAATGTTACTGACAAGTCCATGCCCTGGGATCCACATCTCCTGACTTCTAGAGATATGTACCAGGCAAGGGTGGGCTGCCCCATGATAGCAACACATGGCCACTGGCAACAGACCCTGCTCCTGAATAAAGCTCCCAGCATCCAACATCTCCTAGTCTTTGTCTTCTTGAAGACACACATTAATGGCACTGCCCTGGAGACATGTTGTCATGTAGCAGGGTGACAATATGCCTAGAAGGTATAGACGGTGCTTAATAGCCACATAGTGGTATTGAGGGTGCCGACGGCAGCAGCGTGCGAGCATGACCCCGCACAACCCCTCGGCAGACTTGAAGACCTACACAGCCCCCAGGCTGGTTAGAGCTGAGGAGAGGTGAGATGATGAAAGAAGGTCTGGGAAACAGGTGCACTGGAAAAGCAACAGGCATCCAGATATTCTGCCCAAAGTGACCTTAGGCCAGTGCCTCGTTGTCCCTGGGCCTCTGTTGCCATCTCCAAAGCATGGGAGTGAAATGAGTTGAACATAAATGCAAAAGCAGCCACTCAGGGTCACCATGACCAACAAATGAAACAACAGACAGGAAGCTCTCTACCAAACAGGAAAGAGACATGCAGGTACCTCGGAGGTGTGACAATGGGAGTCCAGCCCAGCTGAGGGACTGTCACACCCTAGGTCACTTCAGTGGCCACCTTGGATAGTAGGCTATACATGCAGAAATTAGGTGGATCCACTGGGGCAGACTACAGAGTTCAGCCCCCAGCCCTGGCCCGTGGAGGTAAGGGACTTGGGTCAAGCAGCTTGTTTTACCAGAGTTTCAGCTTCACCTCTTATTTGATGGAGGTAATAATGGGTCTCGGTCTTCTGGTTGCCATAGCAGCCTGTCATTGTGTACACAAAGCAGTTAGAGAGTCCTTCGGTTCTGTAGAAAACAAGGGTTGTCTCTGCTGCCCTGGGCTGACGTCAAGGGTAGAGGACAGCCTCTGCAGTCAGGCTTCACTTTCTGGGCTGGGGACTGGCCTGGGTAGAGTCTTCCGTCCACCCTCTCTCCTCTCCTCCCTCTAGCTTCTCTGCAGGAGGTGAGGGAGGAATCTTCTCTGCAGCCCTCCCAGACATAGCGGCTTTCCTTGTCAATGAATTATTTGCTAATTGAGCTTGAGGCATTGCTCTAAGATACCATGAGGGGCAATAGACCAGCTTCCTGCTGTTGGGGACAATACCTAAAACGGAGGCAGCCGAGGGTTGCTGACTGCAGCCAAAGCAACCAGGGATGGCAGTGCCTCCGAGGTGACTCAAAACACTATCCCAACCTGAGGTACCTACAGAACCTCCGTCCACTGAAGTGAGTCACTGTGCTCACTTCATTGCTGCTTCCTAGTGACAGTCCTGCTTTGTCACTGGAAGTCCAGACCCCTAGATGTCCCCAGGCACCAGCTGGGATCCCTCAACCCAAAGGAGACCCCTTCTTCTTTTCTTCCTCTTTCTTCTTTTCTTCCTTCCTTCCTTCCTCCCTCCCTCTCTCTCTCTTTCTTCTCTCTCTCTCTCTCTCTCTCTCTCTCTCTCTCTCTCTCTCAGGCTAAAGGTACAATTAGGAGCCTCCTTCACTTTGGTCACACCCAGCTCCAGGGCCTCTGATCACTCCTGACTGATGGGCTGGAAGGAGGGGACCCTCCCAGTCCCCCTCTGTCAACTGCAGGGTTATTTTGGTGGCTGTTATTTGGACAAGGAGTGGGCTAGTGGCTTGTGGAAGGGAAGGAAGGAGGAACATGCTAAAAATACTGAGGCCAGGCTGAGGCAGCAGGCTCTGCATTTGCAGGGCCTAGCCTCCCTCCACTGGTGAGGATGATCTGTCTTCAGTGTCTCCTGGGGTTCAAAGCCAGGGATCCTTTCAGACTGGCGGAGATGCATTCTGGTGCCTTTAGTCAGGACATCAGGAGGTCCTGAGGGCTAACGATAGCTGTATGGGTAACACAGTTACCTTGAGAAAGTTCTAGACACAGAGCACAAGCTGGTCCAGGGAGGCCATGTCCTGCTTAGGACACAGTTCAAAGGAATCCATATCTCCAGTTTTTGTCTCCACATCTAAGTCCCAGCAACCCAAGGCCATCTTCCCCAAGATGTGTGCAGTTAGTTATTGTATCAGCTGCCTCTGCTGTCTGCTCTGTGAGCCCATGGTAGAGATTGGCCCTGGGGACCAGGAACAAATTGACTCTACTGAGCTTTGGCACTGTCCCATCTGGAACCTGGATGACCTCTGGTGTCTCATCTGACATCCTGGGCCTCAGCTGTTAGGCTCGAATCATCTAATCAACTGCTGTCTGGATGACTCCCATGCTGTTCTCAGGTGGGAGCCCCACCTGGATGGTAGCTAGCCTTACTCAGCTCAGAGGTCAAGGTGTCCTGCACAAGGAAGCCCACCTCTAGCAGGGAGAGGGAGCCTAAAGGGGACCGTGAAGTTTGGAGTTGGCCATTTATTCACTTTTGTTCCTTCACTCTTGTGGTCCTTGAGTGAGGACCATTGATATGCAAACATTGTTTGATATGCAATACAGTGAGGAGAAATTCAAAGCCTCAAACACTGTGGAACCTAGAAAATAGAAGAAAAGACAGAGTAAGGGCTGAGGGTGTAGCTCAGCAGTGGAGTATTTGCATGACCCTGGGATCCACCTCTACACACACACACACACACACACACACACACACACACACACACACACGTAAGCTGAGCATGGTAACTCATGACTGCAAACTCAGAACTCTAAAGGCAGAGACAGAGATACAGAGAGAAGTACCTTGAATTTTAGGCTAGCCTGGGTTACATCGTAAGATCCTGTCTGAGAGATGGGGGAGAGGTAGAGAGAGGAGGGGTGGGGCTCAGAAGTGGTGGGTGCCAGGAAGAGGAAGAAAGTACAATAGAGCAAAGAGAATAGAACACACTTGTGGTTGTGTGGGTGCGTTCACACAATGGTTTGGGCCAAGAGTGTCTGTACCAAAAGCAGTCTTCTGGAAGAGAATGTGTGAATGCCCATCCAGGAAAAACGATCAGACAAAAAAAAAAAGGCAGCATCGAGCAGAAGGAAGGAATGACCCCACCTTGACTACAGTCTCTGTCCTTATCTTACTGACTCAGTACTTTTGTCTCCTTGTGATCCACACTCACCCCTTGTTATAGCTGCCCATCTGCACCTGCCTAGAGAAGGGGCTTCAGGACCGCCTCCGGCTGGGCGGTCAGAGATCCACTCCAGGGCAGGTCCTCGATCTTCTAAGCCCCCATGAACCTTCACCCTGCAATTACCATTCTCTGCCCTGGGCTATTTCCTGCAGACTTGTAAATAGAACCTCTTTCAGCTCCACACACATTATGGTTTGTCTAAAACGGTGTCAAAGGAGCCAATTTTCCTCAACAGGGACATTGACGGAGGTAAAGTTTACAGAGGATTCCCGCAGGACTTGGGCTGCGTGAGTCAAAAACAAGAACCTGGGTGATGCAACTGCCTAGAAAAGCTACCTTGACTGTATAGGCCGAGCCTGGCCTTGTCTGGGGGCCAGATTCCTGGGAAACAGAGGAAAAAGTAAGACTCGGGCCACAGCCTCACCAGCCTTAAGCAGCCTTCTCAGAAAGCCTAGCCAAGGGACAGGAGACCCAGCTTGGAAGTCAGAGCACCCCTCTGCTTTCTTTGAGATCTCTCTCCTTTTGCAAGCAAATGCCAACACCTGTGGCTCACAGCTGAAATGAGTAGCCATCATCTTGCAGAAGGTAGAGGGACTCGTCAGAGAGAAGCAGGTACAAACGGTGACTATGAAAGGCATCTGCAACCTTTGTATCAGCCATGAGTGACCATCCAGGAGAGGCAAGCCCATGTCAAAACTAAGACCTGAGCAAAGGCACCTGCTCCAGGCTTCCACAGCCCTCAGGCCCCAGACTTGGTAGAGAAGGAAGGAGCTGGCCCGTGTCTCTATCCCTCCCTCAGGCCCCAGATTTGGTAGAGAAGGAAGGAGCTGGCCCATGTCTCTATCCCTCCTACTGATGAAGGTACTCAGGCCCAGAGAGTTGTAATGACATATTCCTTATCACAGTTTAAGAAATGATAGAGGCAGGATTTGAACCCTGGACCTGTCAACCCCCAAGCCCATGAATCTTCCCTAAATCCCAACACTGCATTCATTCTGACCTTGCTTTGGGCAGGGTGCACTAAGTAGGGTGTGTCTGTAGCCCATGACCTTTCCATGGCCCTAGGGGAGCAACAACATGGCAGCTGTGGGTGACCTGTTCCTTCTAGGCTCTGCCCTGAGCCATACCAAGCCAATGTCGCACAATCTGCCCAGATTATGCCTCCCTAGCCTTCTATGAATAAAGGCGCAGGGAGCATTTTAGGAATCAAAACCACCCATCAATCTTCTCTGGCTTTTTTTATTTTAACAAAACAAACCCAGAACAGATGTTCAAGGAAAGGCCTAGCTAGAAAGTTACATGCCTTTGAGTTATATAAGAAGGTCCCACAGCGGGGCTGGAGACACGTCTCAGTGATTAAAAGTGCTTGATGCTCTTACAGAGGACCAGAGTTCAATTCCCAGCACCCAGTATGGATGGCTCACAACTGCCTGTAACTCCAGCTCTAGAAATTCTACACCTTCTCCTGATCTCTGAAAACACCTTCACATACACATGTGCACTCAGACACACACATGAAAAAGTAAAATAAATAAATATTTTTTAAAAATAAGAATGTCCTAGAAATACAGAGACCCAGAAATCAAGTTCTGGGATCAGACTTCTCTATAAGTCGTTCAATTCATCTAAGTTGCATCATGTTTTAAGGAGAACATATATCAATGTGTGCCTGTCAATACGCCCATTTGCCTCCAGAAATGGTTAGATGTGCAGTGAGACAAAATGGATAAGAGCACGAGTCTTAGGATCAAACATGTCTAAGCTCAAACGGGTGTGAGGTGCCTAAAGGGTAGGAGAGTATGATACACAGCCCATGCTTTCCTCCTCCCCTTGGGGACTCAATTGATTAAAGTTCTTTAAAGTGTATATAAACGATAAAATCATGACCTACACACAAATATAAAATGAATATGTGCCAAAGGTTTTGTTCAGAGATCAGTGGTATCTTGCTTACCAAGCATACCCAAGGCCTTGTGTTCAAAGCACAGTGATACAAAAGAAAACAAGAATATAGTTCATTGAACCTATTAATTAATGAGCAAAACAGTAAGATGCTATAGTCTACTCAAAAGAAAAAAATTCAAAGGACACAAATATACAAGCTTAATTAAGAGAAAATAAAAACAATTCATAAATAGATTAATAAACAACTAACTATTCAACTGAATTCCAACCAACAAAGCTATTGATGTCCCTATGGATGAAAATGGTTGGATTACTATTCTTGAGGCTTTTCAAATAGCTCAAACACCAAGAAACATGAACATCATCTAGAAAGATGGGCTAGATAGGATACCTACCAAGGCTGTTTGCTGCCTGTTTCAATGACTTCCACAAGTTTTCTCAACATAGATTGCTGCCCACCAACCGTGTTAGCCACTCTGTTGCTGTGACAAACTCACTATCAACTTACAGAAGAAAAAGTTGGTTTGACGCATGGTTTCTGGGGCCACAGCTCTGTCTTCTCTGCTCTGGGAACTTCTGGGAAGCACAGATATTGGAAGGGGTTGGCCTAGGATGTGATTCATGTGTCTAAATGTCCAAGCTGTCTCACTTTGAACAGGTACTCAGAATCTCTATGCTACAATTTGTTCTGCTGCAGAGAGAAATCCACCATAATTATAATCCCTCTCTGTACTGGCTAGTTTAACCATATCAACCTGACATAAGCTAGACACATTTGGCAAGAGGGAACCTCAAATGAGTCTCCACTGAGTTGGCTTGTGGGTAAGCCCATGATGATTCTTTTATTATTAATGATTGATGTGGGAGGGTCCAGCTCACTGTGGCAATGCCAATCATGGGCTGGTGGCCGTAGATGCTGTAAGAAAGAAGGCTGAGCAAGCCATGAGGAGCAAGCCAGCAAGCAACACTTCTTATGGCCTCTGCTTAAGTCCCTGCCTCCATGTTCCTGCCTTGAATTTCTACCCTGACTTCCTTGGATAATAGACTGTGATATGGAAGTGTAAGTAAAATAAACCCTTTTCTCTACAAGTTGTTTTTGTTCATGCTGTTTATCACAGTAATAGAAAGCTAACTAAGACACTGTCTCATTAGGTATATCTGTCAGGACAGACGAGGTCATGCTGTATAGCAAATGGCTTCAACATCTCAGTATTTCAAAATTAGAGATTTATTGGCATACATGTTATTTTATCTTCATATTATTGTACATTGACAGGGGCTCTGTTCCATGACATCTCATTCCTGGAGGCTGAGAGAGGCCTCCTGCACTTTCATTAGTCATCATAGCAGAGTGAAGGGACATGGATAATCAGGAGGAACTATGAAATGCTCCCACCCAGAGCTGACATATCTTTTGCCCACTCCATTTAAAATAGTGTGCCTGACTTTAAGGAGACAAGCAAACCCAGTTCCTTGCCCATTGAATCCTAGAGGGAAACAACATTGGAAACATCACCAGGTTAGATGGGATTCATCTTGAAGAGGAGCACTAAGAGAATCCCTTACATCGCTGAGTGTTTTGGAGATGATGAGATGATGATTCCCACACTCATATTACTGTTCTTGGAATATTCTAGGCCACAAGGCAGACTATCATACAACAGAAGCTACCACACTGTACAATGCCATATCATGTGCAATGTTCTTACTATCAAGACATGCAAGTGTAATCCCTGAGGGTTATGGGGAAAGTTAAAAAAAAAAAAAAAAAAAAAACATGTCACTATGAAAGGATGCCTTAGTGGCAAATGGGGACCAATACAAAAATGTGCTATGGGATGTCCCCAGAACACAAAAGACCACTGGTTTAGCAGTCAGTGAGAAATACTTCTTCAGAGTAGTAACTTGACTTTGTCAGAACAATGTCATTCCTCTTACATAGTTTCAATTTGTGTGTTGCTATCTCTAAATTTGAGGCATAAATCTTAAGCCTGTTTTGTACTTGTCATTGTAGGAGGCACTTGGCAATTTCTTGTCACCCAGTATTGAACTCTCTTCCTGTGACTATGTTATGATTATCTTGTGAATTAAGGTCTGCTTCCTTATGGAGAAGGTAGAAATAGCAAGCATTTGCTTTTGTCAGACTCCCTTGCAGCTAGAGAAAAAAATCACATGACTTGAGTCTACCAGTAAGGTACACTCCGACAAAATTTTGATCAGAAGCATATGATAGAGGGAAAGAGGGAGAATATTATAGAGAAGGCTCTCAGAGGAAGTTAGCAACTATGTTCCTCCTTCACTTGAGTCAGGCCCAGCCTCTGGGGTGTCACCTAGGAGCAGGGTTCTGCAAAGAATGGATGTCTATACCAGCAGGAACATCTCATCAGGCTCAGCAGGTCAAGTGCTATCATTTTATTTGATATTATAGGTCCTCTATCATTATTCTCTTTTCTTCCGTGAAAGCCAGTCAGTCACCTTGCATTTTTCTAAAAATGTGTTCTCTTTAAATAAGCTACCATTGTTTACTGTGTTTTCAATATATATACAAACATTCAAGCGATGTTAAAAGTAATTTGTGTCAAATTGTGTCATCCACAAGAAACGCACACTCTACACCCTTTTAAAGAGTAGGAAAAATACACTAAATTAGAGAAAAGCCCATCTGGTAGGACCCCTCACATTTTAAAATGGGAAGCCTGGGTGTGCATTAGGAGAAGGAGCCGCCTAGGATTCTACAGCAGGTGAACTATGGTACTCACACCCACACTTGGATTTATTGTGCTTGGGCCCCAAGTGCCTTCTAACAGGGCAGGACAGCTAGGGCAGTACCTCTTTCTCTAGGCCAGTGGCACACACCCAGCCAGCTTTCTGCCCCCTTGGAGCTGCTCACCTCAGCATCCTGGCAAAGGTACCCCTTGATTGAGCTCTAAGATTGATAGCCAGGCTCAGACCCAAAAGCAAGCAGGGAGGGGGACAGCAGGCTTTGCCCTGGAGCCACCAGACAATCACCGTGACGTTCCTATCCCTCCAGTAAACAAGCTGTTGTGCCTCGGAGAACCTGGTAATAGCAGGCCCTGCCATCCTGCCCTCTCTTTGCAGGGAAGGGCTGCAATTACTGCCTTAACTGACTTAGATACCTCTGGTGAAGGGTATACATTTCCTGAAGTATATACAATCTTTGCAAACTTTCTCCTACACTCCCTTCTAGGTCTGGGGGCTCTGGTTCCCTCCTTGCAGCTCCACCCTTGAAACTGCTCTTATAATTGTAAATAGCCCACACTTCAGAGGTTCCTCGGAGCCCTGCTTCAGGGAACATAACTGCAGCCTTCCTTCTCCATAAGCAGGGGAGGCTTTATTAAATGTAGCGCCTGTCTGCCCCTCACTGGCCCCGGCAACTCTCCATCAGAGAGCCAGCACTCTTGGTGACACTGAGATCTCATGAAGGGCCTCCTTGATAATGTAGATTCCTGGGGACATCAGAAGGGTTTCTTCATGAAGCCAGTAGTTCTAAAGCTTTATAAGGAGCCTGTTAATCCAGGTATAATCCCACGACTCTCATCCTAGGACTTTAGAAGCTGAGGCAGGAGGATGGTGAGTTTGAAAACAGTATGGACTACATAGCAAAGCACTGTGTCAAAAAACAAACAAAAAATCCAAAGCTTATTAATAACATCTCTGCCCAGACAGGAGTTTAATGGTTGGACAAATACCTGATCCAAGGCAGTTCCTGGCACTCACTGCCCAGTGTGAGTTCTGCAGAGGTGAGATGTCTGCAGTATGGACACTGACTGGCAGTGCCCGAGTGTGTCTTAGCCACTGTGAGTCTGTTTCCTCTTCTGTAAAATGGGGTGACGACTCTCTTAGCTGGGCTCTGATGAAACAGCAAACAACCTCTACATCTCAGTAGTTCCCAGCAGCACAGGTTCACGGCTCAGTGGTGCTGCCTAGCCACTGCGGGGCAGTTAGGGGTCTCTGTGTTAGGCAGCTTCCCCTCGCTGTAAAATAAAACAAAACAAAACACACCAAAAGGGGTGGGAGACAGCCGGGTGGACGAGAAATTGCTTTGGAATCATGGAGGCCAGAGTTTGGATCCATCGTCCCCCATAAAAGCCATGCAGGCTTGGCAGCCAGCCTCGGGAGCTCTGCAGAGGTAGGGAAGGGATTCCCTGAGGCCGGGTAGCTAACTAGATTAGCCAAATTGGGGAGCTCTAGGCTCAGTGAGAGACCCTTCCCCAGTAAATAAGGACAGCAATTGAGGAAGACACCTGGTATCAACCTCTTCTCCACATACATGTAAGCATAACTGAACGCTCATGTGTTCACACACATGCACACATGTGGGACGTGTGTTTACACCCAAAATATTTTGTAAGGAAATACTTGAGAGAATCAGCTTACAAAGGAATGATGCAAAACAGAGGAGAAGAGGAGGCTGGGGCCCATCTGTCCCCTCAAAGACCCTCCCCATGACTAGATGATAGACCCCAGTTCCCAAAGTCTCCAGCACCTCCATGCCCTTCTTTAACACACTGGCTCTCAGGAGACAGTCCAGCTCAAAGCTGTGGCACTCTGCATGCTGTATTCAGAGCGACTCTGGTGTTGCTGGCTGGTAGGTTGCCTGACAAAGGTACGGCCAGCCATTAAATGCTCTGGACTGTAAATAATACATGTCCCTTCTGCTCACTACCCATTGGAGAGCTAGGCAACTGGCTCATCCAATTGCAAAGTGACAGGAAGCTCAGAAATGTGTGGTGAACTGCAGAGGCCTACCGCAATAATCACAGAACAACCTCTAGGGATGTGGAGAGGATTAAATGAATTACATTTCTAATATGATTTATTTCAGTATAGGCTGTCAGTATTCTAGTAATGATGATGGTGTTGATGTTCATTATTAGTAAAAATATTAACATGGAATCCAATTAGAGACTCCAGAGATAGCCAGTCTAAAATGCTTGCCCTGCAAGCATAAGGATCAGAGTTCAATCCCCAGCTCCTCAAGCTTCACCTGAGGGTGAAGTGCTGGAGAGGCAGAGGCAGGTAGATTCTTGGGGCTCACAGGCCAGCCAGCCTAGTCTAATCATTAAGCCCCAAGTCCCAGTGAGAGACTAATTCAAAAAGTAAAGTAGGTTAAATGGGCATAGTAGAGTGTGCCTTTAATCCCAGCACTTGAGAGGCACAGACAGGTGGATCTCTGTGAGTTCAAGGCCAGTCTGGTCTAAAGAGTGAGTCCCAGGACAGCCAGGGCTATGTAGAGATATCCTGTCGACAGATAGATAGATAGATAGATAGATAGATAGATAGATAGATAGATAAAAAGTAAAATAGAAAGCTCCTAAGGAATGACACCAAAAGTTGCTTTCTGACATCCACACATGTACAGACACACACACCCAGGCACACCCAGGCACACCCAGGAAACCTCACTCCCCACATATAAATAAGCCAATTAAACTGTCAATGAAAGAATAATCACCATTCTGAATTTTTATTACAATTATTACTAGAAAATCTATGCGTACCTTGTAATTCCAGCACCCAGTAGGCTGAGGCAGGGAGACACCATGATTTCAAGGCTACTCTGGGCTACATATTGAATTCAAGGCAACCTGCAGGACCATGTAAGAGATGAAGGATGGGAGGATGGGAGGAAAGGAGGGAGGAAGGGAAGGAGGAAGGGAGGGAGGGAGGAAGGGAAGGAGGAAGGGGAGGAGGAAGGAAGGAAGAGAGGAAGGAAATAAGGGAGGGAGTGAGGGAGGGAGGGAGGGAGGGAGGGAGGGAGGAGAAAACTTGAAAGATCAAATTTGATGTGCAGGAGTGAGGGGGAACAAGAAAGAGAAATGATAGTGAATATTATCAAAATACATTAAATTCATAAAATGTCATAATGAAAGCCATTATAACATATAATTAATACACACTAATCAAATTTTGGAAAGGGTAAAAAAATGGTTAAACTCGGACTTTGTCACTCATTTGCTGTGTGATCTTAGGAAACATGCTACTGGTCTCTGAGCCTCCATTTCCTCATTTACACAGCTTAGTCTTGAACTCAATACCTAGCAGTGAGCTTGGAGAATGGGTAGAATGTTGGGAGGAGACGAAGGACTGGTTTTACTTACCCCCAGTAGGTGGGTTGGCTGCACCCCCTTGGCTCTGTGCTCAAGAAAATCCTGGACATTGGAGCTGTCTGCATCAGGCTGATGAATCTCAATCCCTAAATTACAGGTGACAGTGGCTTCTTAAAGAGGAAATGAATTGCTGCAACACAATCCAGCCATGTTGCATCGATATGATTAGCTAGTCAGCCATGATGTGTAGTCATTCGCTTTGATTTTTAAGTACCCGTTAGCAGCCAGCCCTAATGAGGCGGTTATAAATTGATTAGATTCCAAGATTCAGCACAGTTCACAGATTGTTTCAGAAACCCGTCAGGATCGCAGGACTGACATCTCACTGGATTTAATGATTGCTAGAGAAAGTGTGCATCCCAGCCAGATACAATCACATTTGTCAGCATGATCCTTTTAAGCACAATTCAATTAAAGTGTTATTCTCTAATTTTATTAGAATCGGAGCCCAGAGCTAATGCAGGCTCCCAATATTGCATCAGGAGGGGAGTGTGCACAGTTTAATTTCCCTAATTGGAGTTTAGTGATCTCACATCCTTTTCATATCTTAATTCTTGGGATAATCTCCCACTTTTGCACCTGCGACAATTCCTTTAATGGAAACTAGCAATCAGATGTGATGGTTCCGCTTCACATGGATTCCTGGGGTCACATCTGCTTCACTGAAGGGACTTTGCACATCTGGATCTCTTGATTCTTCTGATCTTTTCCCACCGATCTTGGCCTTGACCTCCTTAGTTTAGGAGGCTCTTGCCCAAATATAATCTACTTAACTACCAGGCTTACAGTCTCAGAATAGGAGAGTTGGGGAAAAGTATGGGCTTTGAGCCAGCCTAGGTTTGGGTCACAGCTCCACCATTCACTCATCCATCTACTCATGTGCCCAACCATTCACCTATCTACCCATCCATACATCCATCCACCTACTTACCCATACACCCATGCACTCAACCAGTATTTAGTGGGTTAGTGGATGTTTGCTATATTCTAGGCACTGTGTTAGGTATTGGGGGGTCTTCCATGAAAAAAAAAAAAAAACATAGCCTCCAACTTCAGGGGAACTTACAACCTGCTGGGAGAGAGGATCACAAAATAGTAACCATCCCATTAACTAGATAATCCACATCGTCACAAGAGATAGGAGTGAAAGAATGATGGAAGAGAGACCTACTCCAAATGTGAGAGTAAGGAAGGTCTGCCTCCATGATGATGTAACATTTCAGCTGAGACTCCAGGGATTCCTGTAGTCTATAGACCCAGAGTGAGAGCAAAGTGAAGGACCATAGACCCTCCTTCTGGTTGGAGCATCCTGTCCCTATCCTCAGGCAAGTATCACCTACCGGTTTATTGAAAGAATCCCAAAGTAAGAAGAAACTTGTGTCACTTATGGAGCAAAACCTGGGCCTTTTGGATTACAGGAAGTAGAAACTATCAAGAACTTAAGTTATGCAAGACAGGTAAGTAGAGTCCGATCCCAAAACGCCTTGCAGACAGGTCAGGTAGGAGCTTAAATGCCTCCTCCATTCACATTTGGTATCCAGATGGAATTTCCCCCCCTCTTTTCTTAATTCTGATTTTCATTTTGATTCTTTGGTTGTTTGAAGTTTTTGGTGTGTTTGTTTGTTATTTTCTCAGGAGACCATTTCTCAGCTCCAATGGTCTAGAATTTGCTACCCTCTTGCCTTAGCTCCTTGAGTGTTGGGATTTTATATGCATCACTACATCAGGCCTAGGTGAGACTATTAATGGCATCCCTTTCAAGTTCCAAAGTGTCCAAGGAGGGATGTTCAACTATATGGATATCCAGTTGCAAATCAAGTAGAGATGACTGTCTTTTTATTGACATTGCTGCCACTGTGATAACATGAGTTGTGTGTTTTGTTACCAGTTTTGTGCTTTCTATAGGTAGTGAACACTTTATTGCCTACTCTTCTGGTAGAACACTCCAGAAGACCCCATTACATTGGAGGGTGGCAACTGTCATTTTGGGAGGATAAAGGGTGCAGGGAAGTGAACCTGGGGCCTTGCATATACTAAGACCAGGTTTTATCATTGAGTCACATTGCAAGCAGGCATTTGTAATTTCAGCCATCTAGTAGCAGGCAGTCAGAGTACCCAGCAGCCAGCATATGATGCTGTGTCTCTAGCATCCAGGATGCTGATACACACACAGGATTTGAAGTTCTATCTATTTTGAAGGCTCCCTCACTTGACTGTGGAAGGTGAAGTGGGAGAAAGCAGGCGTGGATGGCAGCGAGGGTCCTGTGCAGAGACTTCCACGTGGGAGTTGAGCATGGATGGCTTTGACAAGAAGGAAGCAGTAACAACACCAGAATGGGAAAAGGGTAAGAGCCAGACATTCGTTTCTCATATGACCCTAAACGCTCTGGCTGACCTCACCAATCCAGTCTCTTCATCTCCGAAATGAAGAGCTCTGTCTCAAATGGGGGTCTAGAAGTTATCTTATACTGGGCTGGGAACACACTACTGCCTGGCAGTTGGCCTGCAGGTGGATGGACACCACATTAGTTTGGTTGGAATTATCTTCTAAGCCGTGACAGCCATCACTTGCTCTTGAACATTTCTTCTCACTTGGTGCCAGAGGCTTTGCTTGTCTACCTAGAAACACAAGATGTCATCCTGAGGCAAGAGCCCACAGATTTCCCTCTTCCTAAACCTGAGTTGCAGGGGCTAGGAAATTTTTCTGAGACCTAATGCAAACTGGGTACCTCTAATGGAGCGGGCAGCGTTCCCTACTGTTACTGTGGAAGCTTCAGTGAGAGCCTGAACCCACCCTGGAAATCCAGGATAGAGAAAGCTGTGTTGGACAGCCATGCCGTGATCACTCACTAAGTTGAGACCATTCTGACCTCTCCCGGGCCAAAGCCGCATTCCAGTCTTTCCCTTGATAGAGATAGGAAAATAGCTATATGCTCTGCATGGACACCCAGGGACATTATCTCACTGAATGTTCTCAGCCATAGGAGGAAGCTGTGCTTATTTATGTCCCTTTAACAAGTGGAAAGACCTGGGGAAGGTAAGCAACTTGTTCCAGGTCTACCAGTTAGCCATAGAGGATAAACTCAGCTTAGCTGACCTCTAACTAGCAGAGAGAACCACTTGCCACCAAACTCTTCCCCCCACCTCCAGCCCTGGAGCTTAGAACTTGGAAAGAGCAGAAGTTGGAGCTTTGCTCCCATGAGTGGAGTGTCCGGAGCCCTGTGGGCATCATACACTCTTCTGTGTTAGTCAGGTCCAAAACAGCCCAGTGCCCTCCAGCAGACAATAACTGGGGCCAGTAGCTGCCTTCAATTCTGACACCGATGTAGTGGAGAAGCAGATCTGTCTGGCTAGGTTACCTGCTTCTGGTCTCTATGAAGACCTCATCCCAGCAATGACCATGGCTGAGTGACAGGCAAAGGAATACCCTCTTGATCAGAAATAGTTTCCTGCCAGGTGGTGGTGGCACACGCCTTTAATCTCAGTACTCGGGAGGCAGAGGCAGGTGGATCTCTGTGAGTTCAAGGCCAGCCTGGGCTACAGAGTGAGTTCCAGGACAGCCAGAGATACACATAGAAACCCTGTTTCAAAACAAAACAAAAAAAAAAAAGAAAAGAAAAAAGAAAGAAAGAAAGTAGTTTCCCATGACCTCAGAATCAAACCTCAGGTCCTTCCTATGTCCTTTTCACAAAGCTTTGGAAGACCCAGCCTCTGCTACACCTCCATCTCTGTCTCCTATCACTCTCTGTGCCTGGGCTCCATGCACTCTGGCCTCTTCTTTGTGCTTCCTTCCCTCTCTAGGTACTTGTTGACCTTCAATCTAGAACATTCTTCCTGCACAACTGCTTTCAAATGCAAATTTAGATGTCATTCTCACACAGGCTTTCCCTGACCATCTGATGAGGAGTATCTCCTTGTCCTTTACCCTACATATCAGCTTTTCCTATAGCACTGAAAGACATCTAATATCATCTGACATGGATTTATATACCGCTTTCCGTCACAGGAATAGGACTGTCTTTATGAGTTTCACTGATGACCCTGTCCAACACCAGCCACCCTGCATGGTTGATAAACACTTGTTGGATGAACAGACCTCACGAACTGGCAATCCCTAAACTACAGACTGCTCAGCTTGGAATGATCCTCAAAAGAGAGGTCGAGCCTCTAACCCTTCACTAAGATAAACTTAGGTCCTGGAACCAGAAGAGATCCATCCCTGGCTGGAGAGCTGGGTCATAGTCCTGGCTTTGAAATAGATTTTCAAATAAAATACTAAAAAATTAGAAGACACACTAGTGGGAGGGAAACAAAACAAAACACTAGTTTGGCCATCTAGCATCAGGTGGAGTGGACAGCGTTAGTCAACTGGTTAGCTCTCAAAGAAAGATCGGGATCCAGAGAAGCCGCGGGTCAGCCAGTGAACAGCAGCTGCCCCGTTCTAATCCCTTTCCTTGAGGTGTAGCCTAGGAAACTGGCAGCGGGGCCAAGCTCTGACACAGATTGTAGACAAGGAGCACGTGCTCACCCACTCTCAGAAAGCCCTATGAAAATCTGAATCCATTGCTAACGTGTAAAATCAGATAAGCTGTGAAAACTCCAGATTGCTTGCGCTGCTTGAGCCATGAGAGGACTGGGCGATGCTGACCTGAATAAAGGTGCTGCGGGAGCTGATAATTCAGTGAGGAGAGGCAGCAGGCCAGTGACTGCAGGGGCCCAGGGAGAAGTGTAGGGTCAGAACTTTGCTGTGATAGACGCTGCAGACAGAGGCGGGTACAATGGGAGACCCTGCCAAACGTGGGACTGACAGGGGGGGCCAGGGCAGACACAAATTCTTCTAGATCTAACCCCTTGCAATTATCAAAGCCAGGACAACACTGGCTTCTCTTGTCTTCCCGCCCACAGCTTCTCACCAGGACCTCCCATTGGCTGGACCCGGCAAAGTAAAGGATTGTGGGAAGTGTAGTTCGTCTTTACCTCTCACCGGAAGGCCAGAAACTGGAGAGGGTTGGACCCAAAGGCAAACCAGCTGGTGGCTGGCCACCTTTTTTTTCTGTACACACAGGTGATATTTATGCAGTCAGTGGTCTTAGGGGACCCATCTTGTTATCTGGGCCAATAAACAGGCACATGCGTGACCCACACTGAATACAGAAAGCCAGAAACCAAGCAAGGAAGGCCATATGCATATTGTTTTCCAAGGACCTCTGAGAAGCAGAAGATGCAGACCCAGAGAACCCCACAAAGGAGGCAAGAAAGTATAGACTGGTAGTCCACGTGCATCTGTTTCAGGTCTGAGCCGTGCTTCCCTTTATGCCCTTCTTTCTCTGGGTCCTGTGACACACACACACACACACACACACACACACACACACGCTCCCCCATGAAGACCCGAAATGATCCTTATGAGCCCTGTATCCACTGCCTTACAGGCTTGCTCTGGTAGAGGTGGTGCCTGGTAAAACCTAAGAGTAGACATGTGAAAGGACAGACAAATGCATGTCGAACTGTCTGTCCTTGGTGCTTAGTAAGTGTTAACACTTACGGAAACACATGAAGGGGATGGTACTGCTCTCCAGTTGCAGATGAGGAAGTCTGGGCCAGGAAAGTTATTTGGCTGAAAATAGGATAGTCGGTAAATGGAATAGTCTGGCTCCAGGGTCCTTGGGCTTTCCTGCCTCCCTGCTGGCTCCTGGTCTTTAGACCTGGGGCTCACTGAGCAAGGCAACAGGGTGCCATAGACTCTAGGGTAGGGGAGGATATCTGGAGAAACATGGGCCTTAGGGACCCTGAACAGCACAGAAAGCTGAGTGTTCACTGGTGATGCTGGGACACTGATAACTTGGAACAAGATGCTCCTTCTCTGCTCTCCCTTCCTCCCAGCCACATCCTCTACCCTGGGCTGGAGCTGTGTGAGGGGGTCTCATTAGTGGACACCCCAGGGTGCCCAATTTCACATGCTGATCATGGTTACCTTGTTATGGGCAGTGCTGATCCCACTGTCAGGAAGTGTAAGGGGTCAGCTTTGGGAGCCAGGCCAGGGCCAAGCAGAAGAAGTAGAAAGAGAGATATACAGTTAAAATAGAGAAGAAGCCTGAGAGGAGGGCTGGAGAGGGAGGGACATGGTAGGCTTAAGAGAGACGAGGAAAGACAGACATGTTGAAGCAATTGGAAAAGAAAAAAAATACATTTAAGAGGGCAGAACTCTGAACACACCCTTCCCCTCCCCCAGCTCCTGCCTGTCCCAGTGTGCCTCCCCTGCCCAGCTGGTGACTGAGGTTTTCTATGAATAACAAATGGAACAAGACTGGCTTCTTGAAAAAAAAAAAAAAAAAAAAAAAAGATTTAGGGAAATAATTAAATAATTTTCTTTTTGAGCACTGGCCAGATAAGATGATTCCAGGATGAGGGTAATGGAGGGTCGGAGAGGGAAATAGGACCAGATTCAGTCACAGGCCTGCTGGGTAGGGCAAGTTCTCAGCCCATGCCTGTGTGTTCGTTCTCTCTCCCTCTTCCCCAACCTCCACCTTTACCTCCATCTTAGTGTGTGTCGGTCCCACCCAGTCAAAGGCTCAAGACAAAGGACGGTGAAAATGGCTTGTGACTGACTACAGGAGAGGCATGGGAGGAGGAGCAACAGGCTACAGTCTAGCCTTCATAACACACACACACACACACACACACACACACACACACACACACACACGCAAGAGCCCAAAGAACAATTGTGATGATGAAGAGCTAAGAAGTCCTGGAATCTCCAGCAAAGCCTTAGCCATATACCTGTGTCCCTGAGTCCCTGGACTCAGCCTAGTCACACCCTGCCTATTAGCTGTGGGCAGGTATGAGGCTAGGGAGGGTGTGTGGGTCCATGAGAACCAGGCATTGGCCTTTTTCCCCCAGGAAGGAGCAGCTTCACTTCATGTCTCTGCAGCCTGGCTCAATGTTCCCAGGAAGAACGCCCAAGAGAGATGCTCTGCAGACTTTCTTTGCCTTCTATTTTTGAGAGCCAGGGCACCATGGGAGCCTTCACTGTAGGGTGCTAACCCTGCTTAGGTGTGGCTTCCTTCCTCTAGCCCTCCCACTTCCCTCTCTCCTGTTTCTCTCTTCTGTCCTTGAAAAAACACTTGCAGTAACCAAGCCCCAGTAAAGGCTTCTCTCTCTGCAGCTATGTGGAGGACAGAAGACGACCCATATTGATTCTCAGGATGGAAACAGTCCACCTTTTGGGGAGGGGGGCAGAGTCTGTTATTGACTCCCAAATTGCCAAGTAGTCTAGGCTGGTTGACCAGTAAGCCCCAGGAATCTACCAGTCTCTTCCTCACCAGCTGAGATTACAGGTGTAAACTCTCATGCCTGGCTTTTTTTTTTTTTTTTTTTTTTTTTTAAATGTGGATTCTAGGGATTGAACTCAAGTCTTTGTTTTTGCAACATAAATACTTTACTGACCAAGTTTTCTCCTTAGTCCCATATTTTAACATCTGTAAACATGTCAATGAGCAAGGTAAACGATTGTCTGCCCTGTTGGGACCTCATTCTACAGAAAAACTGTAAAAGACAACCCACAACAATATTTTAAACAACAGTAAGAATGGGAAGCAAAGAATACCCTAGGGCCATGGAATGTACAGGGGCATCAGTCACTAGGCTGGACATTTGGGGCCAGCATCATGAAGGGGACATCCTGTGAGCAAGTGGAAAGAGTAGGGGAGGGGACAGAGGATGTGTAGGCAGGCAAGACAGGACAGTTTACTCAGGGTGAAATGGGAGCTCCCTGTGGGTCAGTGTGGCACCTCCAGCTCTAAAGCCATGGATATAGAGACCAGGTCAGGAGCTCGGGGCGGGGGGCTGAGGCAACAGGCCAGGGAGAGGGAGCCAGACTGGAGGCAATAGAAATGGTAAAATGGGAGTGGAGACTGTGGCCTCCTGAACATACTTTGCAGGTAGGGCTGGCAGAACTTGCTTAAGAATTGGACAGTGGGGGCTGGAGAGATGGCTCAGAGGTTAAGAGCACTGACTGCTCTTCCCGAGGTCCGGAGTTCAATTCCCAGCACCCATATGGTGGCTCATAACCATCTGCAATGAGATCTGGCGCCCTCTTCTGTGTACATAATAAATAAATAAATTGAAAAAAAAATACCTATGAGATTTAAAAAAGAAAAAAAGAATTGGACAGTGCCATCATCTTTGGATGCCCACAAGTGAACCTCGGAGGCATTGTATGTGACTGTCCACATGGGTGGACCAGGAAAGCTCAACTCTTACCTGGTGGCCTCCACCAGGATGACAGCAAGGCAGGAGTCAGGCTCCTGGCCCTTCCCTCCAGGCAGAGGAGAATGCACCCCTGTCAGAACACTTACTCTTGCCACCCCTGCAGGGCGCTTTGCTGAAAAGTGTGATCAACTCCCTTTTTGCACAGGGGAGAAAATATGCCAGGATTTCCATTGATCCATCCTGAATCAATGCTTTTAAAAATCTTACGCACATTTGGCTTAAGAGCCAAAGCATGCATTTTATGTTTTGACATCGTGTCATCGATCGGAGGCGTGCGTCTTTGCCCCACCTGCCCAAGCCCCCACCCACCCAGGCAGCTGGCCTGGTCACACTATGTCCTTAATGGCATTGCCCCCACCTGCCCCTTCCAAGCCTGCCCTGGCCCCCAGCACGGCCCTTTCTCGGGTTTTTTGAAAGGATCGATAAGGTGCTGAGGCCTCCCGCTGCTGCCTGTCACTCACACACCACCAGGCCATAAATTATGCATCTGCCCCTCTCTCCTTCTGTCTCTAATTTCAACTGCGTTTGTTGATGGCTCTACGATGGTTGGCTTTTCTCAGCCTCTGAGGCAGGGATGCTGTTGAACCATGGTAAAAACATGGAGCCGGGGCAGTAGGTTTAGGAAGGGGGTAGAGATGCTAACAATGAATGTCCAGAGAGATATCTAAGGGGGGGGGGGTGGCCTAGGACTGAGAACACTAAGCTGTGGCCTGTGATCTTGGTGACTTCTCCTTGGGGCAAGAGTGCATCATAACCCACCCTCAGCCTAGGAGCTGAGGAGGAGAGGCAGAGTGACATGAGGTTATCTCCAGATGGGAGAGTCTCCTCTGAGGCTCTGGGGCTGACAGGCACTTTGGTGAGGTTCACTGTGTGTGACAATGACTATGGACACAGCTTTGGCTTGCTGGCAGTTGGGCTTCCTCTATCAGGGGTCCCTAGAATACCTCCCTGAGTGGTGTGTTCAAAGAACAGGAAGCTGGAGGCTGGAGCCTGGTAGCAAAACACTCACTTGCCTGGCAGGGTGATGACCTAGGTTCCATCCCCAGTGCTGAAAAGAAAAAGACAAAAACAAACAAACAAAATAAGCTGAAGCCTACAAGACAGTCTCTGTCCCTTGTTCACTGTGAGACAGGACAAGCTCTTCCTTCCTTTGAATGTATCAAAGTGGCTGATTTGTGTCCCCCAATGTGACTAGTCTCTGTCATATTCATGACAGTCTTACTGGGTCAGACAAGCTCAATCTCTGCTTACAGAGTGACCCACTGAGGGCTGAGAAGTAAAGTCAGTTGTCCCAGGTAGAAGAGCTGGAGGTGAGGGAGCTGGGCCCAGGCTTCTCCAGTACAGAGACCATGCTTCTTCTGTTCTCCAGTGCTCTGAAAATCTGTCCCCAGCTCTTTGCAACCTTGTCTGCTGTTAATCTCCCCCAACCTTCTAGGGATCTCCCCTACCCCTGTCTAGTCAGGCCTCTCCCCATCACCCTGTCTCCATACCCAGTAGCATGTCCATCTCTCTATGGACATTGTCAGTGGTTGGATTGTTTTCCCTATAAAACACACTGAAATAAAGATCTAGGCATCTAGGCCAGTGATCCCAAGTGTTACTTCTGCCTTGCAGTGTGTCCTGGAGCCAATCCTTTCATCCATTGTGACCACAGTTTCCTCCTCTGTGAAATGGGTTTTCACAGAGATGCACACTTTATATACCTTGTGAGGGAGACAGGAGAGGACAAGGGAGACATGGGGAAATTTTCAAGGTGGAAGTAGATAATGAGGCCCAGGATAAAGTCTGTGACTCAGTAATAGAACACTTGCCAGCATTCATGAGTTCCTGGGTTCAATCCCCAACACCATCATATAAAAAAAAAAAAAAAAAAAAGTAGGTAATGTCCAAGGAAGCACTTCAAAACTCTATATGAACATGAAACCAGCTGGTGCAACTGTTCATGCTGGTGTTTTAAAAGTCCTGTTTATGGCCGGAGGAGAGGCTCCGTGGATAAAGTGCGTGCTGCACAAGCAGGGCAGCCAGAGTTCAGCTCCCCAGGCCTGGAGATGGGCACCTGCCATCCCAGTGCGGGGAGGATGGGGACAGGCTCACTGGGAGCCAGGTTCGCCAGTCCTTGAGCTCCAGATTCATTGAAAGATCTGGTCTTGGGGGAGAAGGTGGAGAGGGCAGGCGAGATGGCTCAGCAGTAAAGGTGCTTGCAACCAACCCTGATGATCTGAGTTCGATCCCTGGAAACCCCTTGGTGGATAGAGAGAACTGACTTCTGCAAGTTGTCCTTAGACTAACACACACACACACACACACACACACACACACACACACATACGCACACACACACAAATGTTTTAAAATTTGGGGTACATTGTGATAGACGAAGATACCTGGAATCAACCTCTGATTTCCACAGGTACAATAAATATTGTGCTGGTTAGCTTCGTTGTAAACTAGACACAAACTAGAGGGACCTGGAAAGAGGGAACCTAATGGAGAAAATACTTCCATCAGACTGACCTGTAGGTAAGTTTGTGGGGCATTTTCTTGGTTAGTGATTGATGTGGAAGGGCCAAGACTACTGTGGGCAGTGCTGCCCCTGGTTATGTGGTCCTGGATTGTATAAGAAAGCAGAATGAAGATGCTAAGGGGGTGTCTGGGTTACATTCTATTGCTGTGCAAAGACACCACGATCAAGGCAATTTATAAAATTGGGCTTATGGCTTCATGAAGTTTAGAGTCCATGATGGCAGAGCAAAGGTATGGCAGCAGGACCAGCTGGGAGACCACATCTTGATCCAAAAGTAGGAAGCAGAGAGCACACTGGGAATGGTGAGTCTTTTGAAATCTCAGAGACTACTCCAAGTGACATACCACCTCCAACAAGCCCATACCTCCAAATGTTCCCCAAGCAGTTCCACCAACTGGGAACCAAGTAGTTTAATATGTGAGCCTTTGGGGGGCCAGTCTCATCCAAACCACCGCAAGGAGCAAGCCAGTCAGCAGCATTCTTTCCTCCATGGTCTCTGCCTCAGTTCCTACCTCAGCTTCCCTCCGTGAACTATATATAAGCTGTAAGATGAAACAGACCCTCTCCTCCCCACATTGCTTTGGTCATGGTGCTTATCACAGCAATGGAAAGCAAACTAGGAAAGAAAGAAATAAATTCTCCTTGCTGCCCATGGAATGGGCCTCATCAGAGCATGGCAGGCGCTCCCATGGACACTTAGGGGAAACCCAGCAGCCAGCTCAGGCTGCTGCTATAATGACCTCTGCTTATAGGTCTCAGGGTTCCAACCAGAGCTGGGGCAGCTCTTGGGACAACTGACAGTTTTAACAATCTTCTCTGAGTTCACTGTGTGAACTTTGCTGAGACCAACGCCTGGTGCTTGCATTGGCCCTCAAGGTACCCAGGACTCAGAACTAGCATTGTGTATCCCTACTTCCTAGAAAGAAAAAGTCACCAGACTTGAGCTGAGACCAAGCCCAGGGAAACACTCATGCCCACCTACTCCTTTATTCATGCATTTTAGTTTAATTATTAAATTGATCTGGAAAGCACTTGCTACCCTGCCAAGCACACAGAAGCTGTTACACCAATGCGCATGTCTATCATTTCATCCGGTCACCCACCCACAGCTCTTGAGAGGACCATTTATATGCATGAAAGACCCTATTTCTTTCCAGATTTTGGACCAGCCCCTTTGGGCTTTACAGATCAATAGGAGATCAGTCTTCCAGAATCTCAGCCTAGCAGGGGAGATGAAGAGGGACACTGATACATTTTGAATATTGATAACTGGTAAGTCTAACATAAGGTAGGTTAACATAACTCTAACATAACACACAGCAGCTATCCCTAACAATAAAAAAAAAAAGATAAGGAAGAGGAAGAAGGCTAATGCAAAGGATAGGAGGAGACTGGGAAGTTGGGGCTCAGTCAACAAGCTTTGCTTGAGCGGTCAGAGACACCTGTAATGGCTGCCCTGCCTGCAGGGGGCAGCAGTTACCCATCCCAGGTAAGTGTCCCACAAGTGGGTACAGGATTAGATCTACTGACTACAAAAGAGGCTGGGAATCAACCCTCACCCCCACTCTCTCCCACTCTCTCTTACCCCCACCCTCCCACCCCCAACTCCCCACCCCCGCCACCGCCGCCCTCCACAGGACACTTTCTATTTTTAAAAAGCATGGTGGTTCAGGTTGAACAAAACAGGCACTGCTGTGTGACTCTGGAGCTGTTTTACAATAGGAAATAAAACTATTCCCAGGAGGTTTTCCTGGTCACATTGTGGCCTTGTAAGATCTACAGGTAGAGGTGAGAAGAAAGATAATTGTCCTTAAATGTCCTAGCTGAGGGGACTGTGGATCAAAGGTACAGGAAGAGGATCTGCCGAGGCCTAGCCTAGACTGATTGGCAGTCATGCAAGAGAGACTCTAGTTCATGCGGCTCATTTTACAGATTAGGAAACTGAGGCCCAGGGCATCAGATGTTCTTGGCTGTTAGATCACAGGGAATGTGGAATGAGGTCCAATCTGAAGCAGTAAGTTGGAGACAAATTGTAGAGGACCGTGAGAGCCAGGATAGGGGATCTAAGCTTAAATAAGCCTGAACCCTTATGAGTCAACACTCTGGGGCACTGTGATCCTACGCTCTACCTCATCAAACCTTCACGGTGTTTTTTTCCATCCACGCTGAGATTCAGAGGGTCAAAGCTGCATGACCTCAGTCCCCACAGCTGCAATGGCAAAGCAGGTGCTCACACCTGGGGTTGTCTGACCCCCAGAATCTGTAGTCTGGACCCCTCTGTGACACACGAGAGTGACGGGAAGCAGGGGCTCGCAGAAAGAGATTCCACTACCTGGACAGCTTTCTGCTCCTTAACTCACTGGCTCCCCAAGTTCTCTGGTGTTTCATGGACTGGGAGATTGGGTTTCGTATTCAGGAGAAGCCCCACCCCCTTTTAAACACAGCTGTCTTGGAGGGTGGAGAGAAGGCATGTTCTAAACAGGAGTTGTTTAACTAATTGCCAATTATCTCTGAATAGGCTATGGTTTCCAACAGCTGGGAGGGATTTGGGTCCCTACCCACCGCCTATGCTGTTGGTACTTGGCATGTGGTGAGGAACTCTTGGCCTCTGGCTGCAGACAAGCCCATACTTCACCTTCCTCTACGCTTCTGTGCTGATGGGCCAGCGTCGGAGGGCACCGACTGTGGTTGTAGGAAGCTGGGTACCCTCTCTTCCCCCCTCTCTGCTCTGAGTACCAATACCTGGTACCGAGAAGGATAGGCTCCTCCCCCTCCCTCGACTTCTGTCCATGCTACCACGCCCAGGGCGCTGCTGTGTGTTCTTGTTTTTTTACACGGTTCTTGCTCAAAACTAAGACCATCGCTGCTTACCTCCTGTGCCCCAAATCAATAAGAGGGCTCAAAAGAAGATCTAATGGGAGGGCTGAGCATGGAGGTGCGTGCCTGTAATTCCAGCACTCAGAAAGCTGAGGCAGGAGGACCGCAATTTCCAGGCCAGCTTGGACTGAGCAGTGAGGCCATCTCAAAAGAAGAAAAGACAATCTAATAGAAAATGCCAGAAGACCCCAGGGCAGATGGGTGATGTTAATTGTCCCTTCTGGCTATATCTGCCAATTCCCAGGAACAGGCTGAAGGGCAAACCTTTGTAAATGTTAATCTCCTTATGCTAAAGATATTGAACTGTCTTTGATGTTCCCAAACGTGTTGACTCCTATCTTGGTAGAGGGTGTGTGGCCTCCACAGGCCAAACACTTGCTCTGTCTGTTGCTTCTCTCCAGGGGCTGAATGATGGGGTACTCACCTCAGCTTAAGAATGAACAAGGCCTCCTTGAAAGCCAGGTGTGGGGTGGGATGCAAGCACGGTGACATTCAGGGTCACTTCACCCCATTACTGGGAACTAAACCCAACCAGAGTCATGATCTCATCCACTAGATCCGAGTGAATGAGCGCTCATTACAAGCTCCTCCTGCTGATGGGAAGCGGAAGTTGTGTTCGGTAACACACCAGTGTTTGGATTGTTTAAGATGCTGCCAGTTGCTGTAAGGACCCGTGATGAACATGTATAACAGCTCAACCACAGTGGAAGTTTGTCTGCCTTTGATGTCAAGCCAGAGATGGAGCTCCTGAGAAGGGAGGTCATCTCCAAGGGAAGATCGAAGGAGCCAGATGCATTCCATCTTGTGGTCCTTTGATTTTTCCATGTGTGGTTTCCAAGATGGCAGGATTTGGTGATAGCAAGGTGTGGGAGGAGAATGCTGGTAGTGGGGTAGAACGCCATCACTTCCTGTAATCTCTCTCTCCCTCCCCCTCCATCTCACTCTACCCCCTTTCCCTCCCTCCCTCCCTTCCCCTCCTTCCTCTCCAACTCTCCTCCTCTTTCAGTTCTAGAGGCTGACATGGTGGTCTTGCACATGCTAGGCAAGAGCTCTTCCACAGAGCTAAGGGAGCTATAACCACAGGCTGCATCCCTTCTCATCACAGGAAATTGGAATTGTAAGGAAGGGACAAGGGGGCAGGTAGTCCTTGCCTTGGAGATCTTTCCCATGGCCTATACCATAGAAATGGGTATGTGAATCCTTCACACACAGTCAGCCTATGTGTCACCTATTGGAGCCGTCAGAAGACAGCCACTGACTGGTAGTTCAAGTTCCACAATGTGCCTTTGGGTGAGACACTTACTTCATCTTTCTGAGCTTGTTTTTCCAAATCTGCAGAATGGACGTGGTTGGTGCCGGATGGGAGGAGATGAGGACATCTGTGTATTATGAGCTGTTAAGTGTTGCCCTGTGGCTGTGACTGTATCCATGCACTACCTTTCTCATCACCAGGATGAAATACCTGACAGAAACAACTAAAGTGAGGAAAGATCCGTTGGGGCTTTGACATTCCAGAGGGTTTCAGCCGGGGATTACTTGGTCCTGTGTGCTTAGGCAGGATATCATGGCAGCAGGAGTGTGTGACTGAGAAGTATGCAACATGTGAGCGTCACCACCTCCCTGTACAGGGGGCAGAGACTGCATCAGCGAAGGGGAAGGAAGGCCCAAGGATCTGCTCGCAGTGCCCAAGGATCTGCTTGCAGTGACCTCTTTTCAGTCAGGTTCCCCAAGAGTTTCCATAACCTCTCCAAACAGGACTACTAGCTAGGGACCGACCTTTAATGTGAGAACCTTTGTGAGAGGGGACATATCATAGCCAAACCATGACAACTGAGCTGGAACCTCAGGGCGATTTAGGGAAAATAGGATATAATTGGAAATGTATATAGATTCCAAGTTTCCCTTGGGGACAGGGTTGGGGGGCTGGCAACATTATGTCCACATTCCTATACGGTAACAATTAGCTGGAGCTGAATGTAGAAGGTATGTGGCAATAATAGTCCCTACAATCCCCACTATTCCCACAGAGGATATGCTTTAGAGCCCCCCCACCACCACAAATGTCCTAGAGAGTGCTGATGAGGCACAGCCAAGCCTCAGCGATGGTTTAGTTTTACTTTTGTGTTTTCAAAGGCGCTTAGTCCTTTCCAAAGGTGCAGGCCAGCGTCTTGCCAGACACAGGAAGGGGTACAGGAGCTCTCGGGCCACTGGCTTCAGGAGCTCATCAGCTCCAGGATGGGCTCATTAACAGCTGAAGCCGAGGCGCTCTCCAGCGCTGGTGTTTTGTCTTAGAAGAACAATGTGCTCTTAATACCACACTACAAACTTCAGAATCCTGTGGATTTTTAGAAGATAACGAATAGGAATTTCTGAAGAGGGTTTTATTCCAGAACTTGGAGCGCTGTGCGTCTAGTAATATGGTGGGAAGTCGGCCTGCTGGGACTGGTGCTGGCGAGAAGGAATGACTGACAGCTGTAATTGATTGGCACCGGTTGAAGATGCCAGGGGTACATCTTTGCCGGGGCAGGCTGGCTATCTCCTGCCAATGTCTGCTTGGGTATTGCTGGGAAGGCAGGGGGTGAGCAATCAGAGAAGGCTTTTAATGATCTGTTGACAGAAAGAAGTTAAGAAATGATTATAATGGGCAGAGCAAGGAAGCAAGAGAGTGGGGGGGGAGAAGAAGAGGGGTGGGGGAGGGAAAGAAGGATAAGGAAAATCTAGATGGAAAAGAGAAAGGGCGGGAGGAGGGAGGGTGCAAATAAAAACTTTGAGCATTATCTCAAAGGACAGGATAAGGTTTGATGCTGTAACAAATGACCCAGTGTTTCAATGGCTTCAAACGAGCGTTTGCTTCTCCCTCATGGTATGCATCCATTAAAGGTTAGCAGAGGTCGCCATCCTACATGGTCTGTCTGAAGCTACTATCATCAGGAACAGCGTGGAGGGTACACTGTGCAGCATTTTAGTATCTCTCTGGAAGCGCCACTTTTGTGTCTATGTATCTTGTGTTGCAAAGTGAAACCACCTGGGAGGACAACCAGGATGCCTAGGCCTGGAGGAGATCTGTTAGGGCTGGGACTCTTGGGGTTACAAGTAATAGAAAGTGAAACTTGGACTACTTAAATAAACAGAAACACTGACTCCCTCAAGCCAAAGTCCAGCGATAGCCCCAGCAGTCTTCAGGCAAAGCTTAATGTGAAGGGTCAAAGGCTCTAAGACCTGTCTCCTTCCACTGGGACTTCATTCTCGCCTGTCACAGTCCTGGGATTCAAGCTCAGTGCAGTGTTGTAGGGCGGGAGATGTGGGAGCGTCTACCTCTCTTCAATTTTAATGACAGTATTACAGGCTTGGAAGTCCCCAGGCCAGTCTCTGTACTCAAAGGATGGAGTGTTGGCTATGCCTCAGACACTTGTTTCTCCTTGGACCTGGAATTGAGTTACCAGCATCCAAAGGATATGGATCCAGGGGAGGAGAGAGGTGTGTCCAGGGAGAAAATCAGGGCCTAAGATGGAGTTTGGGTGTTTGTTTAAAACGAAAACCAAACAAATCAAATGCCCTGTATCCACTGTTCTGGCCTGGCAGTTTTCTGTGTATTGTTCTATACGCATGTTTCAGGGGCTGCCTGTAAAAGCCAGAATGGCAGCCTGCCCTTTCTATTTCTTTCAATAGGATCAATGGTACTTCACTCATTATAGGCCTATCAGGAAACAATCTCTGGGGGCTATTGAGAGCCATTAAATGTTTTAGGCAGGAAAATTATACATGTGAACTTGAAACATGGTTGAAACAGAAAAAGAGGAACTTCCAGTTAGGGCTTGGCGCCAGTGCTCTTGGGTCCCCTCCTCATCTGACCAGCCTGAGGTTCAGAAATGCAGAAGGCTTCTCTTCGTGTGCACCTGGCCAGAATGGGTCCCACAGCCCATGAGCTACAAGGAAAGCTTGGAAAGGGAGCCTCCTGCAAAGGGGGCATGGAATCGTCATCACTGGTTCGGATATAAGTAATTATTCTCTGGGGCTGGGTATATTGTTGCCCCAAACAACATGAGGTATCCCTTAGAAAAAAGGGAGGAAGGAGAAAGCTGGTGAGAGACTAGCGGTTCTGGTGAGCCAAGCTGGGGCTCATTGAAAGTTCTCTCAGGTGAGGCCTGGCCCTCTGCTTCTGTTCGTTCCTTGAGACGCCTATGGAAGTGCCTGCGATAATCACCTTGAATCCTCACAGCAGTCGTATGAGGCAGTGAATGACACTTCGGCTTTAAGGTGCCCTCCTGAAGCCAGCTGTGGTGGGGTACACTTATATTTCCAGCACTCAGGAGGCTGAAGCCGGGAGTTCGAGGCCAGCCTGGGCTTCAACATCAAGTCCCTGTTTTGGAAAAAGAAATATTCTTAACACTATGACTGTGTCTCATTCTGTGAGTGGAAAAAATGAGTGTCGGGGCACCCAAGGTTGTAATGGTTACTTTTCCTGTGACAAAATTCATGACAAACACTACCAAGGGCACGTTTATTGGGGCCCACAGTTTGAGGCAGAGGAAACCAGCCTGGGGGGTTGGGGGGATGAGTGTTCAAGCAATGCAACTCCAACACAATGTACCAGGAAAAGCCCTGAGACTTGGGCCTGAGCTGGAGCCTGGGTCCGGTGAGTAAAGGGCTTCACAGGACGGACAGCAGTGCCGAGGCTTTGGGAAGCTTGGGGTTTTGCTATGCTGGTGCTCGACACCCTTCTGGAGCTCCTCTGCTGGCCTGGACACAAAGAGTGATTAAGAGACTCATGCCCCAGTCTGTGGTGAGAGGGCCGGAGCTCTGAGGAGAGAGAGAGAGAGAGAGAGAGAGAGAGAGAGAGAGAGAGAATGCACTTTAGATACCCAACCCCTGCACGTCCTCCTCCTCTCTCCAAATTGGTGATGGTCACTGCTTGCTTTCAGAGTCAGATAAATTTCAAGCTTAGTAAGTTCATTATTCTACTCCCTTCCAGTCTGAGAGCCAGGCAAACAGCTAGCTCATCCTTAGAGTGGTCTGTCTATCACTCTTTCCTGGATCTGTCTCCATGCAGAAAATGACACTGAGACGTCAGACTCTTTTCCTACTTGGGCTCCTTTCAGATAAACCCTCCAGTGAAACCTCCGTTTCTTTATCTGTAAAATGGGGACAGTAACGGCAGCAGGGCTTGCTGAGGTCCTTCTGACATCTTTTGCTGTGATAATTGGCACGTATGAAGTGCTTAATAAGGTAACTATTATTACTGCTAACAAGATAATTGTTTAGGTAACATCTTAACTCTTGAACAGTGCAATTAGCAGCTTTCAGTAAAAGAATGGGTGTTGGAACTCTTGTGTGTTTTGTATTTAACCCTCGGGGCAGACTTGGGACTCATGACTTAGAAATGTCAGAAGATGAAAAGATTTGACTGAATTCAAGAAGTTATGGATAGTCATTTCCTCCCCCTCTGAAGATTGCTAGTGACAGGTAGATAAGGAGCTAGACAGACAGGTAGTAAATTGTGAAAGCTAAACATATGCCTCCGTTTGAAGTTCTGAGTGGTGTTTTAGAAAGAGAAAGAAAAAAACAGCTCTGCCGCCACAAGTCCCTGCTTGTGCGACAGAAGTTCACGGTGTCACCTCTGGGAGTTTTCATTATTCAGCTGTTTGGAGCATGAGTGATTGATGTAATTAAAGTTATTGGTAAAGAAAGACTCAGTTACCAAGGGACAGATGAGTCAGCAGGCAGTTTAAGTAATGAAATAATGTTGTAAGGAGTATTTCTTAAAATACATTTCTCATTTTGCTTTAAACTCAGGACATCTGAAACATGGAAGGTCAGCAAAAAAGATGGGAGGTGGTAAAGAATGATGGGACAGACTACATAGTCTGAGAAAGTCTCAGCCATTTCTCACCCTAAAAAGCCAACCCTGCTGGGCCTTTATGATCCCAGCCAATGTTTGTTACAAGGCTTGTATGCCTTGTCTCATTTACCACCAGAGGCACACACACACACACACACACACACACACACACACACACACACACACTGTAGTCTTACTGATGAAGATATTGGTGTTCCGTTGGTCAGAGGAACTTACCCCAAACCTCATAGCTGGTGAGTGACCCACATGGAGAAGGAGACCAGACAGACAAAAAGGCTTTGTGGCCTTCCCATCCCACAGGTCCTGGTTCTGGGCCTCTCTGTCTACACCTTTGGCCATTTTCCTGGATCACTAATATGCTCCAAACAATAGAGGGCAGCTGCCTGGACTTGAACACACATCGGTCTGACTCTTGAGCTTATTATGAGTTCAGGAGCACATTCTTGGGGAAAGTACAGAGAAAGTACACACTGGCCTGGGATCTATGGATTTGTCTTCATTTCCATCAATCCATGCTGAGTACCCAGGGCAGCAAGCTATGGGTTCTACACTGGCGCTTCCATGGTCACTGGGCAAGGAAGCCGTGGGGAGGATATGGTTTATAGTCCCCACCAGACAGCAAGGCTCAGACTAGAACATAGCGAGGAGAACATTGACGGAGTTCGCTGAAAAGGACACAGAAAACTTGAGAGTTAATTTGAAGGACGTATAGGGAAAGAAAAAGGCCCCTGGGTTTCTACTGGAAGCTGAGTGGGGAGGGGAGAAGGAGCCGATCTGAAGTTGAGGAGGGTGGCTTCTGATGGGAACAGTTTGGAGTTGCATGTGCTTATTTGGGCTGAAGATATATATGTTCAGGAGTTGGGTGTGTAACTTAGAGCAAGAGGATTCTGCATGCTTAGTCAGGTGTGGCAGTAACACCATTGGAAGTACCCACAGGCTGGGTAGTGCAAGATGTACCTGGTCACCCATGCAGGGAGAAAAAAGAGAGAGAGATGGGCAGGGGTAAAGACATTGACTTAAGTGACATCACAGTTTGGTATCCAATGTCCTTCACTTGGGAACACTAATTGTCTCAGTTAGGGTTTTATTGCTGTGAAGAGACACCATGACCACAGCAACTCTTATAAAGGAAAACATTTAATTGGGGCTGGCTTACAGTTCAGAGGTTTAGTCCATTATCATCATGGTGGGAAGTGGCATCATGCAGGCAGACATGATGCTGGAGAGGTGGCTGAGAGTTCTATATCTGGATACTCAGGCAGCGGGAAGTGAATGCCACACTGGGTGTGGCTCGAGCATCTGAGAGCTCAAAGCCCGCCCCCAGTGACACACTTCCTCTAACAAGGCCACACCTCCTAATAGTGCCACTCTTTATGGTCCTATGGGGGACATTTTTATTCAAGTCACCACACTAAGAAAGGTCCCCTTGTCACTGCAGTGGTTGCCTCCCTTGTGAGCAGTTACATATAGGTAGCATGGCAGGCAGACCCTCTTGAAAGGAGATGGCAGCTATCCATTTGGAGCCACCCTGGGGTCCCCAGAACCAACAACCCCACTGCTACCACATGTTTTGCTCCGAGGTGGAGATCTAGCTCCTGTCCTCCTTCCACCCTTTGCTGTAAAAGGCAAACTAGGCCAGGGCCTTTCCGCCTCTGAAGGTTCCAGACAACAGAACAGAATGACATCAGAAGCTGAAAGAGTAGGAGGGCCTCAAGCTCCTCATAAGCAGGTCCTAAGTTCTTCTGTCTGGTCCTGGATCCCCAGAAGCTTATCCTGGGATGAGCTTGGGAGTACTCCCAGGGGCTGGCGAGATGACTCCCCGGATAAGAGCTCTTCCAGAGGACCCAGGTATAATTCTCTGCACTCACATGATGCCTCACAACTGTAACTCCACTTCCAGAGGATCTAAAGCCCTTTTCTGGCCTCCAGGGGCCAAGGAATATGAGTGGTGCACAGACAGGGATGCAAACAAAACATTCATACACATTAAAAAGAAACTGAAAAAAAAGTTTAAAAAAGAAAGGAAACAAAAGGAAAACAAAAAAGGAAAGAAGGAAGGAAGAAAGGAAAGAAGGAAGGAAGGAAGGAAGGAAGGAAGGAAGGAAGGAAGGAGGGAGGGAGGGAGGGAGGAGGGAGGGAGGGAGGGAGGGAGGGAGGGAGGAGGGAGGAAGGAAGGAAGGAAGGAAGGAAGGAAGGAAGGAAGGAAGGAAGGAAGGAAGGAAGGAAGAGTCTTCAGAGAGGTGACAAGTCCTCAGAAGCAGCAGGCCGTGAGGCTCTGCCACCCACTGGCTGTGAGGTGTCAGTAAGAATCTTCACCTCTCAAGTCCTCAGTTTCCACACCTGTAAAAGAAGCTGGTACTATTTCCCAACGTGTGGTATCAACATGCCCAGTAGGCTGGAACAGTGGCAGGCCTGAAGTCCCAGCTCTTCAGGAGGCAGAGGCAGGAGGATTTTGAACCCAGGAGTTCCAGATCAGCTTGAATAACGGAGACAGCCCTGCCTGAAGCTGAAAGAAAAGAGAACATACACACACACACACACACACACACACAGAGAGAGAGAGAGAGAGAGAGAGAGAGAGAGAGAGAGAGAGAGAATAATTTCATGTATTCCCAAAAGATACCTATGGTGATATTTTATTTGTATTAAAATGTTATTTGTATGTTAATAAATAAAGTTGCCCGGGGGTCAGAGCTATTAGCAAGCCATAGGAAAGCCAGGTGGTGGTGGTGTACACTTGTAATCCCAGCACTTGGTAGGCAGAGCTAGGTAAGTCTCTGTGTGTTCAGGGATACAGCCAGTATTGGATACACATGCCTTTAATCTCAATACCAACCATAGAAGACCTGGAGGTCTATACAGACAGGCAGTGACGAGGCGGTCATGTGGTTGGGTTTATAACCAATGAGAAGGCAGAATAGAAACTCTATATAAAGACTTTAACACAGGAAGTAGCTCTGATTCGGAGAGGTAGGACCACCGCAGGAGGAAGGGTAAGGTTTTAGCTCTTAGCTCTGACCTCTTGGCTTTCTTCTTTGCATTGGTTCTGTGTTTCTTATTTAATAAGATGGTTGGTTACATCTACAGATACCTACATAACTTTGAGGCCAGCATTCAAAGCAGAAGCAGTAGGAACTGTCAGAGCCCCTGAAAGATGCTGGCTTCCTTAAAGTCCAGGGAGGGAGCAAGTTCATCCAGACTCTCTTTCTGTCATTGTGGTCTGCACCTATCACAGTGGCCATAAAGACATTTCTCTCAAAATTAGTACATGATACAAAATTTGAAGAAAATGAGAATATAAACACCAGTCCCAACAGAGAGCGGGTCTTGACTTAGATCTGGAAGGTGGAGCTACAATCAGCTTTGAAGAGCCTTGAGCCAAGGAAGGGCTATCCTTGAACCAAGCAGAACTTTCCCAGATGGCTTTCCTTCCCACCTGTACCTTTGCCAAATTGAAAAGGGGGGGAATTAGAAGGATCAAATAGAAGGGGGGAAGGGAGCGAGTGAACTGAGCATCAGCATCCATCTCCCTCTGCTTCCTGATCTTGGCTGGTGTGAACAAGCAGCCCCACGGCCCTACCGCCACAGCCTGGTGCCACTCCCGGGGCCATACCTTCCCCTCCCTGGTGGACTGTATCTCTGCAAACCTCCAAGTAAAATAAATCCTTAGAAAGAAAAGAAGAAAGACTATAGAGAGGAAAAATAACTCCATTTGCCAAAATAAAGCCAGTCTATGAATTACCTGCCGCACTCTTCATGAGAGCAAAGAGGTGGTAGTTATTCCAATGAGCCCTTTTCTCTGAGCAGCCATGAGTCAACTCATGGGATCCACACATTGGTCCTCAGCTGCCAGCGTCTGCCACTGCACACATGAGTGTTTGGAAAGAGCCCCCCACCACCACAGGGTCTGGATTTAGATACTCAATACAAATACAGGACAAACAAAACAAACAGCAAGAATTCTTGTGGTCTGGATCTAAAAAGAAAAGTCTTAGGGACAACTGGGTGACGAGTCTGATGTCAAAGCCTGTTAGCTGGGAAGGTGTCTGGAACATTTTGGAACCGTGAAGAAATTTAGAATCTGGGGCCAATAGATGCCTGAATCTACTTGAAAGACGTTGAGATATTGTTCCTAAGGGCCTGTGGGTTCCACTGGGGGAACAAAGAACTGATAATTTACAGAATAAAACAAATCCCCAAGCTGGTGACCATACACACACACACACACACACACACACACCACAGAAGTCAAGGAAGGCTATGAGAAAAGGCAGTCAAGCCGAGATATCAAAATGAGAATGCAGAGTGAATGTCAGAAAGACCGGTGACTCACAGCCTGCCCAGTCCAAACCTTTGTTTGGTGGGATTCACTCTGTGGGATGATGGGCAAAGGAATATTAATTTTTGCTTCTGCTATGTGAGAAAATCGTAGGCAGACAGAAGGTACTTCAGACTGGAGAAATGAGCGTATCCTATCAGGTAGCAATTACCCAGGGCAGACAACGACTTGGCAGGGAAACAGCCACGGTCCCTCCTTGTTGTTGAGTCTCCGGGAGAGATGGCTCATTCCGGTTTTTCCCTCATCTGTACTTCACACACGAAGTGGTGAGGAAGCAATCCTCCGCCAGCAGCGTTTGAGGAAGGCTAAGATGTTTCCAGGCCCAGCCTAAAAATATCTCCCTTGACAGCCTGTCACAGTGTCTGAGATTCCACCATTATAAATTCATTCCTCTCTGTTAAGGCATTTTGTTTCTGAGAGTTCTCTGTTAAAATACAGATATCCTCAAGAACTTAACATAGGCAGGGCAGAACTCAAGCCAGGAGTTAGGAGACCTGGATTTGGGATTTGCCTCTGCCTATGACCTTACTTCATGAGATTGGGACAAGCCATTCTCTTCTCCCAAACCTCAGCTTCCTGGGAGCTGAAGGGGGGCCATGAACAAAAGAGTAGCTCTGATCACAACATGCTAACATCTGTGGCTTTGGGAGAAGACGTGTCTGTTTTGGAATCATCCATGGACACAGGCATCTTACCCTGGGCATTTGAGTACTTTTGTCAGAGGCTTGCCAACACATCCATGAATTTGCTCCAACAGCTTGGGTGTCATATCCAAAAATCTCTGGCTTTCTTCTATCTGAAAAAGGAAATTTCTTTGCTTCCTGGGGGAGGAGATGTTACTTTCTCCCTGGCTATAGCTATGACACTGGTCTTAGGTGTATTCTTCCCTCGGGATTCTCTGCTGGCCTCGTGTCTGTGTGTCTGTCTCTAACTGTCCACCCAGAAGCTCATTTCACACATTGGGAAGCTCCTAAATATGAGTTAGATACTCAGAATCCACCACATCATCTGTCTATCATCACCAACCCCAAAGATCTCATAGGACCTACAAGGCCCCATGTAAATTACCCCTGGCTTGGCCCCTGGCCTTCTCCCACAAAGGTCTCCTTTAAACCTCAGAAGGTTTGTGTTTCCTGTTTTGGGGCTTAGAACTCTTCTGTCCCCAAGTGCCTGCTTGGCAGGCTCCCTAGCATCTTTGGGTTCCCTGTCACATGACCACTCCAAAGGCGCTCACTGGGCTCCCTCACTGCAAGAACCCACTCCGTACCCTCTTCATTTGCCCTGTAACGCTCACCACACAGATACTGCGTGAAGTCTTCGTGGCTCACTTGTTGAGCTACTGTCTGGCCCTCTGAAGTAAAAGCACAAGGAGGGTCGAGCTTTGCTTTACTCAGGCTGCATCTTTAGCCCACAAAGATCCTCAGTTAGCAGGACAGATGTGTTGAAGTAGATCTGCATCAACAAAGAGACCACCTTAACAAGATCCTGGAGGGGTCAATGCCAGGGTCTTTCCTGCCTTCTCTTTCAAGAGGGTGGATGTCTTGGAAGCAAGGGTGGAATTGATTGGGAGTCTGGGACAGACGGTGTGAATGGGCACAAGCAAGGTGGTGAAGACATTGAATTCCGAGAAAAGAATCCGAGATAAACTTAGAAGCCTTAGAGGCTGCAGATTCTTGATTGAGACCAAAGGGAGTAGCCCAAAGGTCCTTGTAGATGTATTCAAAAATCCCGGTCAAGGATGCAGGAATCTCGGGAAACAGCCTCAGCGAAGGGGACATAGGCAGTTCCTTGGTTTTCCCTGGTCAGCCCAGCAGATCATTGGTAGGTCTGACTGCCTTTCTAGGCTCCCCCAAATATTCCCTTTAAGCTCCTGCCGGTGCTACTGGCCAGGGGAAGCTATGCAGGCAGGATCCTGCCTCTCATCCTAAGCCTGAGCTTGTGTCTGCAGGGAACCTGAGTCTCTAGGAGAGCATACCTTAATAGCTATGCTGAAGGGCACTATGTGCCATGCACCGTGCATGTGCCATGCAACCCCCCCGGGGTCGGGGGTGTTTCGGTCCCTTTTCACAGCTGACAATATCAGGTTCAGACTGGGTATTGAAACTGCACAAGAGCACTTAGGAGGACAGCTTTGAGCCATCCCTGCCGAAGCAGCCACCCAATAGCTATGATATATCCGGAACACAGCCCATGCTCACAGCTCCAAGTTATCTCAAGCTCCCCAGTCACCTAGGAATCCCGGAGGCTTCTGCGGACCTGTGTCCTCTTTCTTCAGTCCCAGAGCCCTGTCCCAGGCTTGAGCATCCTGCCTGCAGGGGGCGATGGCGGCCAGCTAGAACCCGCTCTCCTCTTCCAGAACCTCGGGATTCCATTCCCACTTCTGAATCTGGGGTCCAGGACCGCCCACAGGAAGCATCCTGGGTGAAAGCGAAGCAATGCATCCAAGGCTGGGCACGTGGGAAAACCCTTGTAGGCGCTGGAACCCGGAGGCTGAATCCCAGCTGGGTTGAGCGCCGCCGCCAGGCTCCGGATGTGTACGCAAGCTCTGAGCCCTTGTTTGATGAGCAGCGGCCAATAAATTCATTAATCATCATTTTATGCCTCATCAAACCCCCTCCAGGCCCCTCCATGGGAGTTACACAAATTAGCCCCTGAAAAGACAGTAATTTCAGTTTAGCGAGGTAAATGCTCCGCACACACAGCTCTCCTGACAAGCCCATCCATCAGCTCGTTGGGACCCAGCGTGTAAGCGACATCCGTGCTGCCCAGCCCAGCCCCTCGAAGCCCAGCTTTGAAGCCGGGTCTACTGGGAGAGCGTCTCCGCCCAGGGCGCCCCTCTCTTCTCCTTTACACTCGCTCTCGCTCTCATCAACCCTTATCTTTCTGAACTGAAGAGAAACTTTTCCAAGAAACCAGAAGCCCAATTTGAGAAGCACAGAAGGATCTCCTGGCTCTAAAGGTCTAAACTGCTGTCTCAAGGAAAAAAGGAGTCAGGCAGTCCTTTCCCTCCAAATAGTTGTCCGGACTCTAAGACACCTTGAAATTATTGTGTCGTGTATTGAGTGCATACCGTATTTGGGGTTGGGGGGAGGAGTTAATCCAGGGATTCCAGGCGATTCTGAAAGCAAATTCAGGCTCCAAAAGAAGGCCCTGTAGGGACAGAAAAGGGGTCCTTCCGTGATGAAGACCGCTCCACCTGACCCTGAAGGCAGGAGAGTCCTAGTCTGCTCTCCACCCGCCCGCGTCCACACCCCGGCGTCTTTCTCTCTGCACCCTTACCTAAGGTGGAAGAGGTGCCTTGGGAAAAAAGGGGATTTCTGCCTAATGTACTAGCTGCTGTGCCCCAAGCTCTGGTGTTTGTACGAGAAAGCAGAGCGGGAACAAGCCGAGGTGGAGAACGACCCGGTATTTGCAAAAGAGACAACAGCCTCTGGCCTTCTCATCTTCCCAGCCAGGCTGCACAGAGGGTCCCAGGGGGAACACCACCAGGCTTGGAGGGCCTCCATAAAGGAGGGCGACGAGGTGGGCAGGCCTCGCAGCGCGGGCCTGTCTGTGCACCACCGCTGCGAAGAGCTGCAGAGCTGAGCAACGCGCTGCGCCTTCATTAGCTTCCCCTCCACGCGGCGCTGCATGCCTCGGAAAATAAGTTAGCAAACGGGGAGCCGTTTATCTCTTTTATCTTGGGGCCTGATCCAATTAAATAAGTGCACATTTACATTTGCATCCATCAGGCGGGAGCGCTGAGAGCCTGGGGTTTGCTCGGAGCAAATAAAAGCAGATTTCACTGGGAAAGTGACGTCTGGGCGCGCGGGACTCGTTCCGGCGTCAGAAACCAGCGCTGCTGGGCTAGCAGCCTTGGGGAACCCAGGGTTGGGGACTGCAGCCCAAGAGAGGCGGAAGACCAGGAGAAGCCCCGTGGGGCAGGCAGGACAGAGTTGCAGACCTGCCCCGAAGGCGTTCTCCTGTTAGGCCACAATCCCCGTCTGCCCACTGTCGGTGGCTCAGGTTTGTATTTATAGTGAAAACGAAAAGGAGAACGGGTCTAACCTGGCCACAGAAGCAGACATGCAGATTGGGCCTAGGGACCTTGCCAAAGCTTTGGCTAGCGAAAAGGGCGCACGACAAGGTCCCATTCGGGTCCGATTTCTGTCCAGTTCAATGGCCCAGAGGCAAGGAACGCTTAGAGCCAGTGCGAAGGCACGCACGCAGTACTCTCCTCAATTCATCCACCCCATGGCACTTCTGCCCCTTACGTGCTAGCCGTGGTGAGCACTGCAAGCTTTGCCACTCAGGCGCCATTAAAGGCACTGTTAAAAAGAGGGGGTTCGAAGCAAACTGAAGGGGAAATAATCCACCCCTTATTTTGTAATGCCCACTCACGGGCCAAAACGGTGTTGCCAGGTTAGTGGCCTGGTAGGCTCCTCCCGAAATGGCAAACCACAAATTAAACAAGACTGTGTGGGATTCCTGGCGCGAGAGCGTGGAAGGATCAACAGAAATGGGGTACACGTGAAACGAAGCAGACCACGATCATAGTCGCGTTTAATCCCCTACCTGCAGGCTACTTGGGTCCTACACTTCTCAACTCCCCGCTGCCTGACTTTTGAAACAGCGAGTTAGCTAGGGCGTGAATCCGTAGAGTTAAAGCTGATTTAATCAGGGCCTGCTACCCAACTTCCCTGTGCTAACTAGGTCGTAGAGTCCAGGGCCTAGGCAACTTGGAAGCAGCTTGAGGTCGTCCAGCTGAAGTGCAGAGCCAGGGCAGGGCCGCGAATTGTGGCCTGGCCAGCTTCTTCTCACTGCGAACCCCGTGGCTCCGGGGACCAGTAGGCGGCGCCCTTCCTAACCTGCAAGCCCCGGGCTCTTCTGGAGAGTTCAATTTTGTTCCTTTCACTTTGGGCCCTTTGAATTGACCTGCACCCCCGGCTTTCACCTGCGTAGCAGGCTAGTTGTGGGGGACAGGTGAGCTGGAAGACCTGCCTTGGACCCAAGCCACACGCACGACCCTCCTTCCCCGCGTTGCTTTCGGCCCCAAGATTTGGGTGGTAAATGGCAACGAGTGGGTCCGAAGGTGTTTACAACGTAAAAGGCCTCGCAAAAGCTCTTCACCCGACTGGGAACCGCTTTCCCCAGGTCCTAACATCCGACTTCTGGGAGCAGGGCTCCCCCATCCTTTGCCACCTCTCAAGGCCCTGGCATTCGCCCTGGAGATTTCACCAGGCTATTTCTTCTTTGACTATTAAATCCCTTAAACTGATTGGGTCTGTACAAAGGGATAAGGGAAGGAACCCTGCCTCAGGAGACTGACTGCAGAGACCTCCATGAGCCGCTAGGGATTCCGCTCCTTTTAGCCCCTAAGTGGCAAACTAAGGCTAGGGGGTGGGGGTGAGGGGTGTCCAAAACTGACCTAGCCAGGCGCAGGTGGTTGACACCAGCACAACTCAGCTCTGAGGCATTTTAAAGGTTTTACGCACTGTCTTTCGTGTCCGGATCCAAGCCTGCAAACAAACCCTGACCCCAGCACTGACAAGGAGCACCTCGTGCCCATGCCTCTAAGATGCATCGCCTCCTAGACCTCTTCAGGGGAGTCAAAATGGAGGTTCGGGGTCACGGGACACACAACTACTGGGATTAAACGCAGGTGTTACTGTCTACATGTCCCAACCTCGGACCTGTCCGGCGGGCTACCTCCAAATTAGAAAATCTCTAGAAACCAGAGAAACCACTGATCACCGAAATCTAGTTCTGCAAGAAAGAAAACCCTGGGCTTCCTTAGGAGTGTGTACAGTAGTCGAAGTACGCAAAGAAAACCACATACTGCAGACGCCAAACTCAGGAGAGATGCACGCAGGGCACAGCGACTCAGGCAACAGCTGGCCAGGCTGGGTGCTTGTGTTGCCCCAGCCCTGAGCCTCCGCCTGCAGCCCCTGGATGCGGAGAAAGGGCGCGCGCTTCACGGCGGGCGGGCGCGGTTCCCGTTCCCAGGCAGCCCGGCGGGTATGTGGCTGGAGATCCAGCCTTCGCCCGCAGGACCCGGAGGACCGGCCACGTCATTTGCATATTCCCAGGAACACAAGGGGGCCTGTAATTTTCTTTTAAAATTCGTTGGGCAGAGTTTAGGAGCAGTGCTTCCAAAACCCCGCCGCGTTGACGTGGTCTTTAAACTTTCCCTTAAGAAAAGCGAACTGCCTATTCTTCAGACTTTTCAGAAAAGAAGATGACTCCTGGGGTTGCATAAGCATGGCGGTGGGGGGAGCCGATTGTGAACTAGGCTGGGGAGAGGGGGCGTGAAGGGGAGGGGGCAGGGCAAGTCATCTCTGGAATGCAATTGTTTTTTAAAAATCATTTATAATTAAAGGGACAAAATAAAATACGATCGTTACATGTATGCTTGTTTAATTGTTCACACTACTAGCTTTATAACCATTTTCCCTGTGAAAATTTTCTGTTTTGAACTTCGATTTTTTTTTTTTTCATCACTGCTGCTTAAAGCCTCTGGCTAATGCAGCTTTCAAACTTGTTTCAATTCGGATAAGCGAAATGAGTCCTGTTGCAGGTTTGGGGGGAAAAAAACTAGTAAAAGCTACAACAGGATAAAAGTTTGGGGTGTGCTTTTAAAACCCGAGTAGGCAAAACTAATGGAGGAGAAATGCAAATATGTCTGTTCTGCTTTAGTCTAATTATTCTGCCGTTGTGTGCAAACACGTTCTATCCCTACACTCAATCAAATTAATTCCCCTCGCTGGGGTATGTTTTTGCTGTAGCGTAGCCTTCCCCCAATCCCACGTCCCCAACGCCACAGAAAAAATTCCACGAAGTAAAAGGGTTGGCGACTCCACATCTCAGGTGCAAAATGGAGACGGGGTAACTAAGACAGAACCCCGGGGTTGGAGGATGGTGGCGCTGGGGTGCTGTCCCTTGCTCATTTGGTACCGAGATGAATCACAAGTTTTCACTGGGCTGAAATAAAGCGGACTAAAACGAGAAAAATAAACCCTCAAAAACACTTTTGTAGCAATCTGAGCTGGGAAAAGTGCTAAAGCGATGACAAGCCTCATCAAGTCCACAATGGCCTCTTTATCTACGCAAATGGCCTGGAGCTTTTGAAGCCACTTATCCAAAAAGGAGCCCATGGGGGGAGGGGCCTCCGACTCCCTTTGGGGCTCTGTTCACTGCCGCTGGTGACTGTGACGCTCCCTCCGCCTCCCACCCCTCTTCGGCCCATGCTCCCATCTCAGGCGCTGCAAAAAGCAGGCTCGAAATTCAGGACAAGTGTGACACCTACCTGTGAAAGGGGGGAACCGTCGAGTTGCGGGTTTGTGGTCCCTGCCGGGAGGCTGCGCCTGCATCCAAAGGCCGCAGGCCACCCTCACGGTCGCGGACGGAACAGTCACTGATTTAATCAAATCCAAAGAAGAGATCAATGCCCAATTTTGAAGGGGTAGAGGAGACTGTGACTTGGGGAAGCCTTCCCATTTGGCATCCCCTAACGCTCCTTGCCCGCATTAGCGAACAGCACCTTTGAAATAGTAATAAGGGCTAAATCCGGCATAAAATCGAACTCATTAGCAAAGTTCACCAGCTGATTGCTTTGCATAAAACACGACACTGATTGGAAGTAATTAGGTTAAGCGATGGCTCTCGAGTGGTGCGCGTCTCTGCCTTGGTTTGCCATCTTTTCTCCCTTCTGGCACACACTTGGGGCTCTCTTCTCGCTCCTCCTCGAGGATGCACTCCCCCTCAAGCAGCCCGCTACGGCGATCCAAATCTGTGTTCCCAGACTGGGCCGCTTCCCCGGGCTTGTGGCCTAACCAGGGTTCCCCCGGGCACACTGAGAGTCTGTGGACACCTTTCACTCCCCACTTTGAAAAAAGTTACAGTTGCACCTTTTGACCAAGGCAAGTGACAATTTATTGAGGCTTCTGAGAAGTAATGAGTGGCTCTGATTATGTTAAAATCTCCTTTAATTAAATATTTTGCATTTTACAAAGACCACTGCAGTTTCTTTTACTTTTTAAATCTAAGAGTATAACCTGTTTCCTTTCTGTAATAATACTTTAGCTCATACCCAGAAAAAATCAATAGGTGTAAAAAATTAAATTAAACTTGTATTTTTAAACTATGAAACAGTTTGGGGGAACACAAATGTATATATTTATATTACAAAAAACATTAAATGCCTGTACAGGTGTCTTGATTTCATAATTTACTTCAAAGATACTGAATTATCAATTTAAATACAAAAATGCTACATTAAATATACAGAATAAGATTTAATACAAATCCTCTTAAGTTTTTTTTTTCTTTTCAGTTGGCTAAAACAATTTTTTCGAGTGTGGAGATGTATACATTTTTATGTCATCCACCTCCATAAACTATAAACTTCTGAATAAGAGGGGTAGTTTATTTTTTCTTTCTCTTTCTCTCTCGGTGATGGAAAAATAACTGCCAAGGCCATGGTTTTAATAAATTAGGAAAGTCCGGGAGTACCGCACCCGAGTTAAATGTCGGACATACCTTTCTTCAATTCATAGGGAGTGTCTTTGCACAGGTCTAGCTGGGACTGGCTTCGCAACATTTTCGGGTCTTTAGCCAAAACGTCCGCTCGATTCAACACCGTCTGGTTTAATCCATTGAAATGAGAGCCAGGACCCGCTGTGGGGCCTGGGCCCGGCCCTGGGTGGCCGTGAAGGTGTCCGAAGGAGCCATAGTTCGTGTAGCCAGGATAGAAGGGCGCGGTGTAGTAGAGCGGCCGGGACAGTACCGTCCCGCCCGGAAAAGGACACTGCGCCGAGGGCGAGCGCGCGGGCGCTGGGGCAGGAGACGCGCGGCTGCCTCCAAGGGTTTGCCCGCCCACGGGCCCGGGGCACGGTGGGCACGGAGAGCCCTCGCTCCCTCCGCTCCCGTCCTTGACCTTGTCCGAGGAAGTGGCTATCTCTGCCAGAGACCACAGTTTGGGCTTGGCGAGCACGGCCGGGGGCGGCGGCGGAGGTGGAGGTGGCGAGTGGATGACTGAGGGCCCGCCCGGGCCAGGGGTTAGCTCTCCGGCCGATGGGTGCAGGCCAGGCGCCGGCGCGCCCGCGGGGTAGTGAGGACCAGCGTCCTCCGCCAGACGCGCGGTTGCGGGCCCGGCTGGGGACGGCCCGCCCGCACGCGGGGGCCTGGGCAGCTCATCGTGGCGGCCCTCGGAGGGCGACTCCTTAAAATCCGAGTCGCTGAGGCTGCCTTCCGTCTCCTTGCCGGCGGGGCTGGGCGGCCCCTGCAGCCTTTCGCAGCCCGCAGCAACCTTCTGTTCTGCTCCTCCTGTGGGTGAAACCCAGGCTGTCAGAGGCGTGGAGGCCACGCGGCGGGGCCCCGGTTCCTGCCTGCAGAAGCAGGGACCCGTGCGCGCCCCCTCCAGGCCCCCTTTGCCTTTAAAGTCCCGCTCAACACACCCTTTCCCGTATCCACCAACCTGCTTCGGGGCCCTCGAGGTCGCCCTTGTCCTCGGGCTTCTGGGGCTCGTCCTCGTCATTCTTCTCCAGATCAATGTTCTCCTCCTCCTCCTCGTCTTCGCTGCGGTTCCGTGGCGTCCACGTCATCTTGTTCTCTTTCTTGAGGCGCCGGCGCGCGTTGGCGAACCAGGTGGACACCTGGGTGAGGGTCATCTTGGTGATGATGGCCAGCATGATCTTCTCGCCTTTGGTGGGGTACGGGTTCTTGCGGTGCTCGTTGAGCCAGGCCTTGAGCGTGGCGGTGGCGTCCCGAGTGGCGTTCTTCCGGTACGCGGGGTCCCCGTAAGGGTAGGAGCCCAGAGGGGCCGCGTAAGGGTGATACCCCAAGGAACCCGCCATACCGGGAGTGTGGTCGTAGGGAGAGCCCTGCGGGGGGGGGGGTAGGCAGAGATTAGGTGAGTGGTGGAGGGATGTGGGTTTCACCGCCACCCCAAAGGTTGAAACCTACTTTCCCTCTGTCCTGGGTCTGCATGCCAGCGCGGCCCGCACTCCAGCTTCCCCTGAGGCAGACAGAGCTGGCTGATTCAAACACAAGAGTGACTCTCTCCCCCTCCTCAGGAGGCAGTGGGCCCCCCAATTTCTAAATCTGGTCCTTCAGGATCCCTGAGGCTGTTCAGGGCTTGGCAAACCACCTTGGAGGCCCTCATCTGCTGGGAAACGTCGGTGCCCAGGGCTTACTCAGATCTGGCCTCTACCGCAGGGCCCACGGTTCACTTAGAGGCCTGAGCAGCCTCGGAGCTCTACACCAGGACGGCCGCATGTTGGGCGCAAGGGGGTACAATAAGGGAAGTCAAGGCTCTTTCTTTAATCCTCAAAGAAACTCTAAGGACAAGCCGAGCTTTAGTCTGCTCACCGACGGTACAAAAATGCTATCCCTAACCGAAACCGTTGCGCTTTTCCAGAAAGCACACCCGGCCGAAAAAACCCGGATACACCGCAGCTCACTGGACATTTCAGAATTTAATACTTGTAAATCGGATTGCGAAGATAGGATTACGGATTTGCAACATTTTGGAGGATTAATTAAAGGCGAGGCCAAACACATTTACATAGATTTTGCACGCTACTACTGTTCAGAATTCGGTTCTGCTTCTTTTGAACTACTTTTCCAAAATGGCAAAACAAAAAGAAAAAAAACAAAAAGAAATTTGAGGGTTAGCCCAGAGCTTTGAGTCAAATAAATGTTGCTCTTTAATAGTGAGGACCAATCCCCCCTAAACCCTTCCCTTCTTCAGATCGGCAATCCCAGGGAGCGAGACGCGGCTCTTGCCGGAGCTACTCCGGGAGCCCAAGGCTCGGATGAAGGCGAGCAAGACAATTGCTCAAGTTTGCAAGGGCCGCGAAGCTGAGCGGACGAGGTGGCGCCTAGGCCCATGTCTCCCGCAGCCCGGGTCTGCAGGCCTGGCCCCCGCTGCCCGCCCGCCGCGGACCCAGCTCACTCACCACGTACGAGAAGGCGGCGGCGGCTGCAGCCGCGGGGTCGGCGCCGTACTGGAGGTGCGAGTTGTAGCCCGGAGAGGGAGCCGTGAAGGCAGTGGAGCCAGCGTAGGGCGAGAATGCGGAGCCCGAAGACGAGCGGCCGAGCTCATCCGTGCGGGGCCCCGAAATGACGCTGGTGCTGTATGCGGGGCACGAGTAGAGCGCCAGCGAGGCGGACGGCTGGTACAAGTAGCCCTGCGGGTAGGACATGGCCACACACGGGCATGGGGCGCGCCGCGCCGCGGCGGCCAACGAGCCGGGCGGCGCCCTGCGAGGGCGAGCGAGCGGGCACCTGGCCTCTGGTTGCCCCGGCCGCAGCTCTTCGAGCCCCGGCTCCCGGGCTCCGGCCCGCGGCGCCTCCTGGTTGGCTTCCCGCGCGCCTCCGGCTGCGACCGCCGCGCCCGCTCCTCTGCGCGCCCCGCTTGCCCGGGCTAGGCTTTCTCTCCCCCCACCCCCCCTCGCTCTTTGCACCGGGGGGCTCTGCTTTTGGCTTTGCAAAGGTCCTGCCAAGATGCTAAGTTGGAAATTGAGGATTCTGACGCCTTGTGCGCGCGCGAAGCTCCTCCTTCCCGGGGTGTAGTCGGTGGGGGGACTGGCAGGAGCCTCTGGGCGGCCGCAGCCAACCCGGCCGCCAGGCGCGCCTCGCCCTCTCCCTGTTCCTCCCCGGCTCCTCTCCCGCTCACTGGCGCTCCCCTCGCCCCTCCCTAGCGCCCGCCTCTCCTCCGCCGCCCCCCTCTCCTCCTCTGCCCGGCCTCCCCCTCCTCCCTCCCCGACTCTTCCTCTCTTCTCTTTCTCAGACTCTCGAGCGCCGGCCCCAGGATGACAATCACATCCCAAGCGCGCCGATCGCTTCCAACTTTCCTCTCTTCTGCTAACTCTGGGCGGAGCGGCAATCTCGACGCACGACTAGCCCTGGTCGTGTGTCGGGCCGCTCGGGAACACAAAGGGAAAGAGGCAGCGGGCTGTGCTTGGGTGAACGCTCAGCGTCCTCCTCGCCAGTGCAAACAGCGAAGTTGGCGGATGTCTTGTTCTCGGGAAAGCTGGCTTCGGAGGTGGTTCGTCACTCGCTCAACAGCGGCTTCTCCCTCCTGCCGGAGGTCTCTAGGTTGAGCTAGAGACCTGGAATTTAGGTCCCAGGGAGAGCCAATGGATGCCCGCGCCCAGGGCACAGGGAGGCCAGGATGACCGCCTCTCTGTGCCAGCCGCAGCAGCAGGTGGGCAAGAGCCAGGCCTAGGCTGAAGGACCCCGGCTGGGCCTTCCTTCCACCAACCCTTGCCAGGCGGCTAGAGGAGGCGAAAGAGGAGACTCGGGGGGCTCCGGATGGGGGTGTGGCTTTTTTCTGAACCAAGGAGACAGTGGGCAAGACGTGCCAGGCGGAGAAGCATTTACACCCGAGTAGGTCCCCCAGTCGCCCCCGACCCCATTGCCATCCCACGCAGCGCTGCCTGCTTCTCATGGCTAGCTACAGGCAGCTCGCCCTGCCAGGTCTGTTGTGACGGAGGGTGTGGGATCTCTTCCCTTTTGTTCCACTAAGTCGCTTTCCCAGTCGCTCGCACCCGCCCCAGTTCCACTGCAAACACTGGGCAGAACAGGGTCCAACCCAACCGCTGTTTGTTCAGCGAGGCGCTGGCCAGGCAAACACATAACACTGAGTCACAGGCAGACCTCTTGTGCCCTCCCCCCCACACACACACACACGGCAACACAGTGAGAAGGCAAAACAGACCCTCACCCCTGGTCTCCACCTCCCGCCGCCGCAAATTACAAACGCACTGGAGCTCAGGGACAGACAGGGGCGCTGGTGAACCAGGACCGCGGCCGGCAGAGCGCACAACCCAAGCATTTTGTGGCCTTTCACAACCCGGCAGCGCGCAGGCTAGAGCATAACTACACACAAAGTTTCGCTCAATGATTTTGACACACAGTTTGCTGAGCTGGGGGGCCACAGCACACACAAACCCCACCCTGACCACACAGGGACCAGCTCTGCCGCGCGCCTTCACGCACGCGCGCAGGCTGCCCCTCGCCCGGCACTCGGGCTACAGGTTCCGCCCCCAAGAGCTTGGACCCCTGCGGACTACATTCTCCGAGAACCTCTCGGCCCTCCCCGCCCTCCCCTTACACAGCCTTCGCCTCTGATTGGGCGCCGGCCTCCATTAGACCCACCTCTGGATGACGCAGGCGCTTCCTTCGGAGTCCCGGCGCCGAGGGGGCGTGGTTGGGCGTGGCTTCGGCTGCGTATTGTCATGGAGACCAGAAGCTGTCCGCCGCTGAGGCGGGCGGTTGTGAGCCAGACGGAGCGGCGCGCGGGGCCGGAGCCCCGGGGAGCGCGCGACGGCCTGAGACGGCTTCTCGGGCTGACCGTTCCGGGTTCCGGGTAGGCTCGAGTGTCTGCAGGGAGTGTCCCCGCCCCGACGCGAGGATCCCCGCCTCCCGCGACCGCACCGCCCCCGGCTCCGCCCGCTCAGCCCGGCTAACGGTCGGCGAGGCCTGCCACGAGGGAGCGTCCGCGGCCCGCGCAGAGCCGCGCACCAAGCCGATGGCGTGGACGCGGCCGGGCCCCGCGCGTGGGCCGCCAGAGCCTGGGACATGCCATGCGGGTGCTTCAGTCCGCGTGCAGGCAGGCGCGCGTGGGCGTGTCCCTCGGGCCCACGCGTGTCCCCCCGAATCAGTGTCTCGGCTCTCGTCCAGGACGACGACTTCTGAAAGCGAGCCAAGGAGGTTTGTGCCACCGAGAGCCCGAGTCTGTCACGCAGACATCCTCATTACATAATCCTGCGTCTTGGCTGTTTCTGTTCCCCCTCCCCATCTTGTTCCCCACCCTATTTTTTCTACTACTGTCTTCTTTTGGGTGTGAAGGACTAGAAAGAATCCTGCAAGATATTGAAACATTTAGAATTTATGGTTCTGTTTCCGTGGTTGTCACCTCCGTTCTACATCAAATTTAAGGCTCATTTCTTAAGGATGTCTCTATTTTCTGCTTTATTTGCACATTGATGGCTCTGCTGCTCGGCTGGCCTCAGCCGCCTGTGGCAGATACAGAATTGTGTTAATAAGTGAGGGAAGGCTAAGGCTGATCATTAGCTGGCAGACGGAATTCAGATAGCATCTGGCGGCCTTTCTCCCTGTTTATAAGAAAGCATTTGTATTCTCACTTAGTAAACATAACGTTTTAACTTTTTATCTTAATACTGGGGGAGGATGGACACCCTCCCCAACATACACACACACACACACACACACACACACACACACCCCTTTTCCTTCCCGTTCATCAGCTTTTCCATTTGGGGACTTGCTCACTTGTTAGCTGTAGTTCTGGCTCTCTTGTTGCTGAAGCTCACTTTCCACGAGCAGAGGTAGGAACCTATCTTCCCTCGTGTTAAGTCACCAAGACTTTTTATTTCCCTGACTGCTGCATTCTTATATTTCTAAACATGTTGTACTCGGGGTAGGCTACTCTGGTTGTTTTTAATGTAGCCTTGTTAAGCTTCATTTTAAAACTTGCCAAGGATTTATTGGTTTGTCATGTCTGCACGGATCCAGTTGTGCCTAGCTCTTAAAACACAGAGCTTTACAATAAGACCTCCGATTGCTCTGCCAAGATGTGGCACGGAGCTTGCTCTTCAAGTTTTGGACAAGTAGAGTTGTCATTGTTTCTATCAAGTACAAAGGAGGGGACGCCTGTTTATTTAGTGTAATCGCTGTTTACAGTTAAAACTTTAAAGACTTAGAAAAGCAGATCTGCTGGATTTTAAAGATCTCATCTTTCTTGTGGCAGAGACACAACACCGGCATCAGGAATGGCAACAGATTGCTTCTGTCATATCGCTTTGCTGTTTTCGAGTGTACTTAAAGGATTATGATTGATAAGGCTGTCTTGCTGGAGAATGTTGACACAGGTGTGCATCGTTATCTTAATTAAGATCCAGAGAAAATGTTGTCTGTAAATGGAGACATACGAAGGGGGCATAATTTTGTACAGTTTTGCTTCTGGAGAATTTAATTGCACTGGAAACCTGTCTTTGAGCCTCCAGGTTTTGTGAGCAGTTTGGCAACAGAAGTTTTAGAGAGGAATGATAGTTGAATGTTAAGTGTTCTGGCATGTTCTAATACTACTTGTGGCTTTTTGGCAATACCTTGTGTCGGCTCTCTTTGTACTCTGTCTTTGTGGAATAATGGCTTCTAATTTCGAAAGCGAAGCATAAACTAGAGGGCTGTATTGTTAGGCAGACATTCATTAGTGGTCAAAACCAGTCTGTTGAGGAAGACACGTTCAGTGTGCAAGGAAAAGGGATCTAAGGAAAAGGTAATAGATGAGAAATGTATGCCTTTTAAGGTTTGGGGAAGGAAACAGTCTCCCCAAGTGCCTTCATGATCTAAAACAATTCTGTTTTCATATCAGCAAGTACATAGCTACAATGATTATGGAACAGCGTTTTCATTTGTAGAAATAGAGGGAAACTTTTACTCCTTCCAAAATACTATATTATATATTTTAACTGGTGAGCAAATGATGATACAGTATTAGTTTAGAATCCAATTTATGACCTGGGTAATGGTTAAAATAGTATCACCATCCTTAGCTAGGATCCCTCAGTGTGAAAACAATGACATGGGGGATGCTGGCGGCCACTTGCCCTTGGCTTACCCTGCACCTCGTACCCTTGAATGTAAGTGCTACATTAAAATTCCCCTCCTCTTTGTAGCTCAACATTTCCTGGAAGCTGGCTGTCAATCAGCATTTGTGTAAGATGTGGCCGTGCTTTCCTTCAATATTAAACCTCAGGGTAGAAAGAGGAAATGAAAGTGGAGGGGACCGTGGGCATATGATGGGAAGGGCCAGGTGTAGAGTCATGGCTCATTCTTGACTTCAAGGATAATTAGCTGGTTAGAATTACATGGGGAACTAGAATCAAAGGAAGACTTACTTAGATTTGTTTGCTGAAACTGAAACAAGAGCGTTAATTTTGAGATAATTGCTTTATTATTCCCCCAGACCCTCCATTGAATGTTTTTCTCTGGCAGCTACAGTCCCTATCTTTTATGCTGTTATGCATGTGTTATTTTAAAATTAAATATATAGTGTTAAAAGATATGGAATATTAATACAAATGAATTATCCATTAATTAATAATACAATTATGAATGTTTATATGTTCTAGAAATCTTAGGAAAGATTAAAATGTTCTTTAGTTGATGAGCTGGAAATGAATGAAATCATGTAATCCTTTGTGAATTGAATGGGTTGTTTAAAATAGATTATGAGCACAGTGCCATAGTTGGAACATTTTAATTCTGAAATAGCACCACCTGCTTTGAGTGGTAGCATGTCTCTCTTCATCTATTCCTCTTCAGTTTCTACAATGCATTAGCCTCTTTTTTTAATATCGTTTGGGTAGAGAATAGTTTTTCTTAACAGAACAGCAGCTGACACATCTCTATGAACATGTAAAACCTAGGGGTGATTTTTTTCCTTGTTCTGTAATGACTAGTTTGCTTTCACAGCTCTCCTCGGAAGTGCAACACTGATGACTTATTTCTGTATAAATTGGCTGTGTTTTCATAGCTCTAGTACACCTCAGCAGCAATTTAGCTTGCAAATCAACTTAGATGATTCAAAATTGAAAACCAGTATATTGTAACATAGTTTGAGTGTAAGTCTTTATTAGCAAGGATGCACTTAACGTTTGTTCAGGAAAGGAGAATATCATTTTCTCCTGCAGTTGTCATTTGTATAATCCGTTTTCCAGCCTCTTCTCAGGCTAATGATATTCCACACCTTGATACAGCTCTTATTTGTTTATTTACCATAATATGGAGTGATACCTTGGAGAAAATTGGATTAGACGTTCATATCTAATATCCCCAAAGTATTGCTAGTATTCTGTGTTCTCTTACACAGAGTCTTTTCTATTTCCTGTACAGGTGACAAGTACAATGTTTCTATAATATATTTGGATATTTAAGTTAAATTCACTTCCAAAATATGGTGTTATTTCACATATGGACTGAAATGTGTTCTTGCACTTACCAAGACTTACCTGCATGCTTTGGGTGTGCCTGTATGTGATGCTCCCAAATAGCACCAACATGGCGTCAGCAAAGTATACATGTTAGTAATAGATGTTAAGTGTGTATGGTGGGCGAATGCCACTTGAGATCTTTGATTATTAGAATTCTGTTAGTGCACTAAACAGGAATTTGGTAAATTTAAAAATTGTCAATTTGTGGAATGTCTATCATTTTTTTGGATTTTCATTGAATAATTTATTTGAATTGTATCATTGGATAGTAAGATTTGTAAACATGTTTTTACAAATAAAATCAAGACCAAGGTTGTGATATTTAATAGAATTAAATTACTATTTAAAGGAGATAATAGTTACAACAAATCACATTTTGGAATTATTTTTATGATCTGGTTCTTTTAAGAATAAATTTAGCACTTTCTTCAGCCATTGGTATCAAGCTCTTAATTATAGAAAATATATAGGTGTATGCAAAACCTGTCATTGTTATTAAAAACAGGGCTCTGGGTATAGGTGAAGAAGAAAGACTTTGAGAAAGAATTACTTTGCAGAATATTTGTGCTGTCTAAGGAATAGAGCAAGGAACTGGACTTAGTAAATTACAACATTTATTATCAATAAAGTTGGTGGCTGACCCCGCACCCATAAGATAATTTTACTGAAGGCAGTCTAGTTAGTCTAGCCTTTGCTAGAACGAATGCTTCTCTATGAATTGTCGTAGGCATTAGCGTGCTCTTGCTGTAATGTGAAATACTATTTAATTGTTTGTAAATAATAGACGTGTGTTCCGCATACTGATCAGAACTATGGAAACTCAGGCTAAAGCATTACAGCAAGCTAGAAGCTCAGCACAAATGTAAAGAAAATGGTAGGCAGGCACAAATAGGATTCCTCTTTGTTTACCTTTAAGCTTAGGGGTCTGTTCTGATTTAAGCCATGATAGAGTTGTTGAATTTAAACATAAGAGGATTGAGGTTTGTTTTTGTTTTTTTATTCTCCTAAGCATAAATATTGGGGCAGATACATATGAATGAAATATTTAAGCATTCAGGTTTATCAAGTTTCATATCTTTTGTGAGCTGGATTTACTATCACGACTCAAGTTTCATTAAAGGTATTCAAATGCATTGGAAATCTCCATCTTATATGAAATATTTGCAGTGGGGGGCACTCTTGAAAATATCAAGAGCCATCCTTTTTGAAGTAATGGGTTATGGCTGATTAATTGAGAAGGTTGTACTAAATGTTCTTTAGTGGAGATAGCTAAGGAGTGTGCTTTTTAAGAAATGCATCATCCACGAATAAAATCAATTGAGGTATCAGTAATTAAATTGTAATTCCATGAAGGAAGGAAGTGGTAGGAGAGATGAAGCTAACTGTGGCCGTTTTCTTCTTAAGAATCGCAGTTGGTAATGGAGCTCCTGACTGCCCGTGGAAGAAGGTGATTCGGAAGACAGGGAGGTAATACTATCTATTGTTAAGAGCACTTTTCTCTGCAGCCCTGAACCTTTATCATACATGACAACTCTGTCCAATGGACCACAGTTTCTTTCATTTTGAGCTATGGGGACCATCCTGTTTTTCTCTGCTAACTTTCTGAGCCTGCTTCTCCCAGGGCCACAGGCTGTGTTTAGAGAGCTGAGAAATAGCATTTCGGCCTACTCAGCACCCTTAAAATAGCCTCTTTCTGCGAATTAGATCTGCGATGGCGTTCTCCACAGCTCTAGCAGATGACATTTCAGTTTGGGGTTGACATGAGCTCAGCCTGTTGTCCAACTGTCCTCATTTACCTCCTAATCCTTTGGTGCATTTACCTAGGGCTGTGTTCTCCATGGTGGCTGACCACCAGCAACCCCACCACCACCACCAGCCCAGCACAGGGACACACTTGCAGGTTGTCCCTGGGATGCAGAGACCCAGTGAGAGGCTGACTAGAGATAGTGGGCCATGGTTTCTTTGCCTGGTTCTAGCCCGAGCTCTGTTGGCTTTCAGAAACCCTGGCCAGGCTTTTCCCTTCCCACTATACTAGGTTGGCTACTGTGTACTCGGCAGCTGTTGCAGGGGCTCATGCAGACTAGAAGGCTCGCTACATTCTGGATGGCATCTCTGATAATTTACCCATGTGCATTTTTGTCTTCAAACCTGCTGCTGGCACTGAAATCTAAGATTCCTGAAAAACAACATTGGGCTCCAACTATATCTTCAGGAGAGGCTCCGTCATCTGGCCCTGTGTTACCACGTTGACCAAGAAGGTTCAGTTATAAATCAGGCCATTCAGGAGAGCAATTACTTTGTCTGGGAATGTTGACACAGACCTCAATCGTTTAATAGTATTTATATCTGTTTGTTTTTCTTTTTAAGAAAGGCAACATTTTCCCTGTCATCACAAATTTCTAGCCCCTGACCTATATCTAGTAAGGGACATTAATAAAACAGTAAAGGGCTTCATGGTAATTATATAATTAGGAAAATGGTAAGAAATGTGGTAGCTCAAATTGATTTCTTCCATTAAAGGTACTAGAGCACATTTACAATCACAAACCTTCAGAAAAGACTCCGGGTAGTCTGGAAGTTCAGTGATGTTGGGGTAGCCCTGGAGCAGAGGGAGGAATATTATTCTCAAATGCCTTTCCCCATGTCTTCTCGCAGGGTGTCAGCAGCTGGGGAACCATTACAATGTAGGCAGAAAATGCTGAGAGCAGAGTGCTCACTTGGAACGCAGTTTGCATTGGCGCAGCGATTCAGCATCGTGACCATGACCGACTTCCCACCTGGCATGGTTGGGTTATGACTCTTGCTTTTAATACAGCAGTTGATGGTACAGCTTTTGTTTAGAGTACGGCATGTTTTTAAGCTGACTAGGTCTCACTGGTCATTTAGAACACTACAACATTACAAAGTTGAAATATATTTAATAGAAGGAAAATGTACAATTCAACCTTTGGGCATCCGAGACCTTTCTGCCAATTTTTTAGGTCATGAAATTATGATCTTGACTTATATAATTCTATTTTTGTCATTGTTATAGGGATAGAATTGTAGAATATTCTGGAATCCATGTGTCTTATTTGTTAATTCCAAAATTTGTTTTTCTATAATTTTTTTTTAAGTAAAAAGCACAAGTGTTTTAGAGAGCACAGTTCAAGTCATAGGCTAACTTCCTACCATCAGGACATGGGAAAGCAGCCTTGATTAATTTCGAGCTGTGAAAGGGGCAGGTAAAACTGTTCACAACGGAAATTTACTAATGCACCAACCATTTCAATTAAATGTTTGTTAACATAATAGTGATGGCATTTTCTCCTCCTCCTCCTCGTGGTTTTGTCCAACTCAATGTTACAGCGGCCGTTGCCCTGACTGTTAAGTGTTTAAATGATGACACCATTATGTGAAGTGATTTGAGATGAGAGACTCCAGCCAGGAATTACATCTGCTCCCATCTCCTTCAAATCATACTCGATGGCAGGACAGATTATGATTGATTTGTTTGTGACAGATTGCAGGAAGCAGTCATTGATTTTTCAATATTTTACCTTAAAATTATTTACAGTTGTAACCATGGGGAGGTATTTCCATGGGCTGTCAGCCCCTGAAAGACTAAGATAATATTCCCTGCTCTGACAAGACAAATTACCTGTAATGAGTGCAGTAGCTGAAGGGTATACTTTTATTTTAAAATATGTCAATAACCCCAGTGACTAAACGAATATTGATTTAGCATAATGAAGCCTGAGTAATGTGAAAATGAGCTTTTTCAAGGGGCACGGAAGAGACTTTCTTTTTAGCTGGTTGTAAGAAGCTTTTCATTCTCCCCAGCTAGCTAGGGAAATGCAGTTTTCATAAGCAGCTCACCAGAATGACGATGTCGCTGTGATAACTGGGGTCTCGAGGCTGGGTCCTTGGTTTTAAGGGTTCTTCTCATCTTATCTTGAGCCTTCATTTTAGTCATAGACTAGGTGCTGATTTGTCTGATGCTGTCTTTAACTGGCTTAATATTTGAACAGTTTCCACATTAAAATAAAGGTGTACAGACAGCCATCTATAGATGACATGGGGTGTATTAAGACATTTCACATGGGTTGTTGTAGTATTTGATGTGCAGTGTTTCATGGCAGGCCACCTCTGTCTTGACACTGTGACGATTAATCCCCTGAGTGCTGGTTTTAGACACCAGTGCAGGCCTTCATTTTTGTCAGATTTTGTTCCCTTCTTTCCTGTGATCTTGGCCTTTTTATGGACTAAGATGTCAATACATAAAACCCTTTGAAGAAGAAATAAATACCCATGTATTTATACATCAGAATGTGTGAAAATTTTAGGTCTAACTCATATCCCCATGGCTCCTGTGGCAGGAGAAAGGGTTGTGAATTAAGCTGGTGACATTTACTTGGGAAAGACACATTCAAAGATGATGATAACACAATGATATTTCATGGAAACAGCCCATTTTATGGCAACTAAGTCATAAATTAATATGTAAAATCTTTTTAGAAATTAAAAACGTGCTGATTTGAGGGAAGTTTCGCCAACTGTGCTTACTCCCTTATGAGCTGGCCCTGGACATGTGGAGAAGAAATTGACAATGCAACGAATATCTAAGTGGAGAAAAGGACCAACACAGAATTGTGGTTTCACGTTGTCCCCAAGTACTGGCGAAGGTGTGGCACAGGTGGTCTCCGTCACTTGTTTTGTTGTGCCCTGCAGTAAATGGGATACATTATGAAAAGCCGTATCTTTGACTTCCTGTGCCCAAGGGTTCATCTCTACACGCCCCCCCCCCCAGGTTCTTCCTCTAAGTGGACTTTGGAAATAAATATGAGGAATGTGCCATTGAAACCAGTATCCTAGAGTCTTCAGCCATTTATATTGCATTTATAGTTTGTAAGTTAGTGTAATAGCCACGGAATTTTATCTTTTAAGGACAAAAGTAGTTTTCCCTCAATAGATTTTGAAATAAGGTATCTTTTCCTCAGACCACACTGTGTTAAGCAGAAACACCTCTATTGTTGTTTAGTTTATTTGGGAAAAAATAAAGCATTATAGTAGTAACTTAGGACCCCATCACTTAGTGTGTATCTCTTCATTCAACAGTGCAGGGAGAATTATCTTTGTAAATTAATTTAAATAATTAAAGTTTGTTTTGTTTTGTTTTGTTTTGTTTTTTGAAGAAAATTATTCCCTTGAATATTAGACCGTTCTCTATTTCTTTTCTCTCTTAAAATCCTGTCCCAGTTCTTTAGGGAAGAACTGTTTGTAGAAAACACTTTTGTTTGTAAATTACATATGTGATTAACTAGGTCTAGTTAGAAATAATAAAGGAAGAAAGACCCTGCTTTTAAAAGCTTTCTTGTTTGTATTAAGACAAAGTTTACTCTGCCATGGTCCATAGCAATCTACTTCATTTCTTTCCAGAATTCACTTTACTGTGTTTCACCTGACCTTCTATGATAACTTAATATAGGAACAAATTAGCATATAATTCTATTTCCATCTGACCTCCGCCACTTGCAGAACTGTACTGCCCCTTCCAGGGGAGGTTTGGCCACTCACTCAGACTGTAGCTTTTCATGTTTGCAAAGGCTGCGTGCACCCTGGCTGACATTTTTGTTATTGAAACCATTTTAAAGGATCAGTTAGAGGGAACACTTCACCCCATTACTAAGTTATTAAAATGCCTCTACAAGGTAGCATTTTCAATTAGTGTCCACAATTGATTAGTGGTTTGTCTTCTCCCAAGCATGAAGCAGCATGGCCAAGTTAAGTTGTAATCAGTGGTGTACAAGATATTAAGGACTGACAATGATCATGACAAATAATTATTATTTTTAGACTCAGCCAGTGTTCTTGGGTTTCCTGAGATCTGTCTCCATCTAGATGCAAAGGACATGGAGCATGTGGGCACTCAGTGATGCTGGCGTGCGTGGGGGTAGCTGTGTCTAGACTACAGTATTCTCCTAGCACGAGTCCTCAGTCTTGTGTGGGAGGTGAACGCTTCTATATCACTAGTTTTATTGAAAATTCTTAATATTACAGAGGATTGTTGAATGTTTGCTACTTTAATCAAAGAATAGGGAAAATCAAAAATATTTTATGTTTGTTTTCTAAAATGTCTTTATTTGATTGAATGAATATTGATGATTGAAAAAGTTTTATAAATTCTTTTGCTGTTATGATTCTTCTAGCAATCAGATATCATTAGATTCCAAATCACTTTCTAACCTGCCTTTATTATACTTATGGGAGAAAAAAGATGACAGGCATCCACATATACTGTTTAATTGTCTGTATTAGTCCCCTCCACCCCCAGTAGAACATTTCCTCCTAAACAAATACATCAGTACTATCCAGATTCTGGAAGAAAATTGCCTCTCCTGGCAGGGGCTTCATTGTGTGTGAGGGAGAAGATCAGATCTGGGTAAAGAAAACTATCATCCCTTCGACCTTTGGGAAGCCGTGACCTACTTCTTTGCTGTCTGGGAATCCATCGCAGGAGCCTTTGTAGCATCAGTAGAAAGGGAAGGATTAGTCTACAGAGGATGCCTCCTACCCCAGTGGCAGGACCCTGGAAAGTGTGTGTCTACCTAGAGATCACCCCCAGGCAAGGAACCAGGGAGATTGAAAGATGCCAACAGGTGCAGAAATAGCTCTGGGTTTTGTGTGAGTGGCCCAGTCTGTACTTTATTTGTTTTTGGTTTGGGGGGTGATTTTTTTTTTAACATAGTGTTTTCATATATCCCTGACTGTTCTGGAACTCTCTGTATAGAACAGGCCAGCCTCAAACACAGACATCTGCCTTCCTTTGTCTCTTGAGTGCTATCACACCTGGTTCCCCTTCTTAATTTTATTTTTAATTAAATGTTATATTTTGAGATAATTTTAGAACCAAAACCAGTTGTATAAAATGTTAGACGTGTCCTTGAACCCTTTCTCCAGTTTTCCCAGTAGTACTTTGCAGTATATTTAATGTTACAACCTGGATATTGATGTTGAATAATCAAGATAGGAACATTTCCATCACCACAGAGACTTCCTCTTTCCCCTTTGTGGATACACACACACACACACACACACACACACACACACACACACACACACACACACACACACACCCAGCTGCTTCAGCCATTGGTCTGCCCTCTCTTCCTATGAATGTTGTCTAAGGACAGCAGGTAATCTTTGGGATTGGCTTGTTTTAGGACGTTTCATGTTGTGTGTGTCTATTTTAACTACCTCCCCTTCGGTAGCAACTCAAAGCATAGGAGTGCTGTGGTTTAACCCCACGTGGTTGGTGCATCATAGTTCTTTCTGGGCTTTGACTATAACAGGTAAAGCTGCTGCTGTACATAGTCATGTGGCAGTGTGTGTGTGTGTGTGTGTGTGTGTGTGTGTGTGTGTGTGTGTGTGTGTGAATAGAAGCTTATTTTTTTGGGATGCGTGGCCACTAGTGGAATTGTGGAGCATACCTCTATCAATAGGTGATTATTTTACAGACTGCAATTGATTTTTGCAGAGAGAACAAAAGCAAGGAGGATATCTACATTTTTGTGGAATTCTTATAACAACTACATTAGTTAATGATTTTAAAACATATAAGCTATCTTAAATTATTCGTAGTTAAATAGAAGATCACATTGTTTCAGAATCTGGGTTTTGTTCATTCATGCTTAGAGGAATACTTTTTAGATCATCTCTCTTCTTGGTAAATTTTCCTGGGTGTGGAAAAGTATACACATTGTTGCTGTGAAGCTCACAGTTTACTCAGGAAAATTTGGGGCAGTTTTCCAGGTTTGACAGAGACTGGACATCAAGACTGCACTGTGACTTCTGGATCTATAGATGGACATTTTGGCCACTCCATCTCACCTGCAGAATTATCTACATGGCCTCAGATTGGCGGTTACAGAAAGTGCTTTTAATTAATCTTGTGCACTTAATTAGAGAAAGAAAGAACTAAAAAGCAAAAAGTAATCCTTTTTGGGTATATGGCCCCTAAATAATGTAGCTACTTTACACAATGCTTAATGGGAAAAACAGCCCTGATTCCTACCCAGCCCTTAGGGGATTATATTGAGTTACATTTACATCTTACTTACAGAGACAAGATATGTCTTGGAAAGCCATGTGATATTTTAGGACGACTCATAGAAAGGAATTTTAAGAAGTGTTTTTATTCTGATTTCCTTTCATAAGATGTAATTCCTTACATAAGATACAATAATGTGACACCTGGCTGTCCTGGCTCTGGAACTCGCTCTGTAGACCAAGCTGGCCTAGAACTCTGCCTGCCTCTGCCTCCCAAATGCTAGAATTAAAGGCATGCTTCACCATGCCCAGCCCAATCTTTTAAACATTGAGTGTAATTAATTGGACCCAGTGATCCCATCTATAATCCAAATTATAAATCTCTAACTTTATTGAGTAAGGAACTAGACTTAGGCTACCCCTGTCTTTCAGTGGCTTTATCTTTAGCCTAATGTGGTCATAATTATCATTATGTAAAAAGAATAAGATAATTCAATGCTTTTTCCTCTAATAAATGAAAAGCTAAAAGATGTACACACAAACCCTATAAAGCTATGCAGTCATTGATTTGTGAAAAATGCATTGGAGTGTCTATCCAGTGTCATGGTGCTTTGAGGCACTGGGACTCTAACAATAAAGAAGACATCACAGTGCCCTGCCCCTAACTCACGCTTCTAGACTGGGGTGTAGAGATAAGGAAAAAGTCACACAAGGAGCCCACACAGTGGTACATCATTACAACTCAGATTCAGGAGACAGACACCAGTGATGATGAATGCTGTGAAGCAGAGACCAAGTGCCAGTCAGGCTTGTGTCCTGAAGGAGACACACGTGACCTGGGGAAGCAGGACACAAAACAGGACAGTGGCTGCAAAGAGGGACACACACTGGAGTTAGGCTGCAGGTTACCAGAGTGAGGTCAGGTTTAGCTACAATTTCTTGAAGGATGAACGCGTCTGCCCAGACAGCAGTCTATTTAACAGCTCGTTGTGTTTTTCTGAACTCATCAGAAATGAGGTGTCCTTGAAAAGAATTTATAGGTGTGGGTTTGTGAGCCTGAGGTAGAGCAATGCAGTAGACACTCACCTAGCCTCCGGGAGGCCTTGGGCTCCCTCCCAGGCCACAGTGAGGAAGAAGAGCTTTGGGGCTGAGTGCAAATCAGATACAAGCTTGTTCTCATAAAACACACTTGTAAGACTTTCAGGTCAGGAGGTTCAATCCAATTCCTCCTTCGTATTTGTTAAGGAAAATTTTGTACTTGTCTGGTATCTTAAATACCTAATCTGTAAAACTCTAGTATGTTTCAAATTGTAGTTCATTGCAGACTTAAAGTAGCCAAGAAATGTAAGCTCTTTGGGAAAATCTTCAAAATTAAAACCAAAATTGCCCAGAGAAGAAAGTAGAGAGTAACTTGGTAAGACTATATTGAGCCAATGTCCTTATTAAGAAATTGCTTTGGGCTGGGCATGGTGATGCATGCCCTTAATCCCAGCAGGAGGCAGAAGCAGGCAGGTCTGAGTTTGAGGCTAGCTTGGTTTACAGAATGAGTCCCAGGGCAGCCAGAGCTGTCTTCAAGGAAAAAAGGAAAGAAATTGTTTGGGGTAAGTGTGTACATACCACTATTTTGTAAGTGCAAGGTCAGAAGAAGGTGCTTGAGAGCCTTTGCTAACTCCATCAATTTGGGGAGCTTTGTTGTGGTATAGGCCCCTTTAAGAAGAATTTGAACATCCCCTCCCCAGTATATACTAGGCAAGCACTCTGCCACTAAGATATATTCCCAGCCCTCTTTATGTTTTAAAGTTTAACACAGAATTCTCAGGTTGTCCCGGGACTTGGAGTCCTCCTGCCTCAGCCTTTTACTATCTGGTATTACAAGTCTGTGTCTTCAGAATGGCTAAGTTGTTTCTGAATTTATATGAGTCACAGACTTACTCAAAGTGGTTATAAAATACAAAAAAATTAAGATACTCGTGATTTTATATTTAGTAATAATATTGATTCCAGTAGCTCTACAATTGTGGCACATTTTCATAGAAATGGGCTCCCCTCTAACCAGCCAATCACTTGGTTTATCCTAATTTCCTACTTTTCTTCTATATTTTAAAGTACTCCATTCACTTTTAAACAGTTCCTCCCAGTCTGATTTAACCCCTCTGGCCCTGTCTCTCCTCTGGTGCCTGGGGAATGTTTACCTCCTTAGCTTTCTGCCTTTTGGGAAGCTGTGGACAGGCTGTGGACACGTCGTCTTCCTATCGGCTGTCTCCAGCTGTCTCCATGATCTCATCCTATCATGTTTAGCAATCCAAGGGGCTTTTTGACAGCTTGTAGCCTACAGCTCTCGTCCCACTTAACCTCTGTGTTCACAGAGACTCACAGGGTCTCTGGCTCCTGCTGCTGGGCTTCTTCTTGGTCCTCAAAGATGCTTGCCCCTGGCACATTGCCCTCCGCCTTGGCACTCTCCATTGCCTGGGTATAGGTGTGTAACTTTCCTGCTTTCCTCTTTCTCCTCTGAGCCCTCTTCCTCAGCCTTCACTGTGACTCAAGGCATCTCTCCTGCCCCAGTAACCCAGGCATCAAGTCACTCTTGTAACGGTGTCTTCTGTCCTCTGTCAGCCTCACTTCCTCCTCTCCAGTATTCTTTCTTTTTTAAAATCTGTAGATCCAAGTTTTCTACCTAGACATCTCTCCATGTTCTCTATGGTCTGTGTAGTATTTCTTTTAGCTTTTTCTTTTCTTTTCTTTTTTTTTTTTTTTTTTTCGAGACAGGGTTTCTCTATGTAGCTTTGCGCGTTCTGACTCATTGTAGCCAGCTGCTCGAACTCACAGAGATCCGCCTGCTCTGCTCCGATGCTGGATTAAGCGTGCGCACACTGCTCTTTTCTTTTTTTTTTAAGACATGGTCTCACTATATTGTGCTGGCTGGTCTGAAACTCACAGAAACCCGCCTACCTCTGCCTCCTGAGTGTTGGGACTCATGCCCAAGCAGTTAACCTTTTTTATTTGTTTTTTAGTCATTTTTCCGTGTGCTTCAGTTTTGGCAGTTTAAATGACAGCATGTCCTTACTCCAAGAGGCTTTCCTCAGTGGGATCCACACAGTAAAAACCCCTCCCTTTCTGTTGGATCTCTAGCATTGTGTATTTGGTTCCTCTTTGCATTTTCCTCTCTGCTGGTATTTCTCTTTGTCCTCCCGCACCCTCTTCTTTCTCCACTGGAGTTGTTTCCTGTGTGGTGTCTTAGCTGACCTGTGTTGCTATAACAGGGTGACAGGATGAGTAATTGGAAGGAAGAGGATTTACTTCCATAGTTCTGGAGGCTGGTGAAGGCCTTCATGCTCTGTCCTCACATGGCAGAGAGGGAGAAGAAGCACCCACTCCTTCAAGCTCTTTTTATAGCAGCATTAATCCATTCGTGACATCTCCCCATTCAGATCCACCTCCAAATGCTGTTGCATTGAGGACTGAGTTTCCAACACACCCGCCTTGGAAGTGACAGGACCACTCAAGCCACAGTACTTCCCCCTGCTTTAAAGGTCTGCCTTGCTGTCTGCATTCAGCCCCAGCTCTAGCTAGTCAAAGTGGGCTTTTCTCCTTACTGTGCTTTGTAATTTCCTTCTGACGTCGGGGGAAGAGCTGGTAACAAGGATGTAGCCTGCAGGGGTGTGTGGAGAGGAGGGGAAGCATGCTGCAGCCTTTAGTGAGCCCTCAGCCCTGCACCTCCCAGCCGTCTCTGCTTAGTGGGCCAGGATGGCCAGAGCTGGGTGTTGTAGGAGCTTGGATGACCCTGACCCTGGGAACCTTGCAGGTCACACTAGGTTAAGAAGCTCTTCTACTGGGCAGATTTTAGTAGGAACAGAATGGAATAGAATGTTCTGGCATATTTCACAGGGCTTACTTTCTCTTCCCCTGCCAGAAGCCCAAGGAAGATTTATCTCTAGTATAGGCTCTGGACCTTGACGAAGCCTAGGAGAGACATCTCAACAGCTTGGGGCTCCAGCTGACTGTACTCTCCTAGTTCTTCCTAGCCTGGGCTTTCCTACTGTGAAAGTATTTCCCAGAGGTCTCTGCTATGGACAGTCATTCTCTCTATCTTCCCGACTGTCTCCAATTTGGGGGTTAGCATTTTTCTCTGGAACCTCAGATTGAATTAGAAGTCATTGATTTTTCAAATTGGTCAGTGTTTACTTCTCAGGGGTGACTCTGTATGCCAGGCTGAAAACTATAAAGCAACTTAAAAAATAATAATAATAAACTGTGACAAAAGAAAAATGTAGAAACAAAACAAAGCATTTACAGACTTGTAATTTGACATTACTCCAAAGGTCTCTTCTAAAAGATTGGCCCCTCGAGGTGGTACTATTGGAAGGTCACAGAACCCGTGAGAATTAGGGCCTAGAGGTCATCAGTGTTGTGGCCTCAAAGGATTTTGTGGGTCTCTGGTCTCTTCTTTGTTACCTGGTGCAGTGTAAGAAGTCTGGCTCCATCATGCCTTCCTGCTGTGAATGTATGTCCTCAACATAGGTCCACAGCAGTGAGCTGACTCATCAGGACTTAGCCTTTGAATCCATGAGCTCAGATCAGCACTTTCTCCTTGTAAGTTCCTTTCTCTGGGATCTCATTACAGTGCCAGGAATCTAACAGCACATTACAACTTCAGAACAAAGCAGTGGACTCCAGCATGGCTTCCTTCTTGAAGATGGGAGTGTGGGGGAGAGTCAAGAAAATGAAGATTTGGGGTCCAACAGTTCATCATTGCAGTTGTCTTAAAGGTACAAGGGGAAGGTTACACTCAGAGGGGGGGGAGGGGGGCCCAGGGAAGGAGAGTTGGGGGTTTTCAGAATGTATTTGGTGTTGAAAACAGAGGTATCCTACATTCCCATCACCTACTCCAAGTATCTTCAGATCAGCCATTGTCTTCTACTATTAAACTCAACCAAAACAAGACACTATTACCCAGTAGCCTTTGCCCCAACTCCCATCAAAGTCAGTGTACAGTATACACTTTAGACCCTTGTTTTCACTCTAAACATCCCCCAGAGAAAGTTGACAATAGCCTGATATCTCTCTTTTGCTTACCTGGCATTTAAGCAGTATGTAAATTACAGCTCTGCTCGTGGACAGGTTATTAAGCACCTACTGTGTCTTTGTGATATAACATTGAATCAGAACAGTGCAGAGTGTTAGTTGAGCACACAAATGTATAAGCTGTGTTTGTTTTCCTAAGACTTCTTCTCACCTGAAGTGGAGTATATGTAAGTTCACATTTAGCTTTTCATTTTGAAATTCCATTGTGAATAAATTTATCATCAGTTTCAAAGAAGGCGGGTTTATCTTAGTTAATGCTAATGTTATGCCTGAGCTATTTACTATGGGCTTAGTTATTGACCTATTTTATTTGTCATTTTATGGCATACATATTTTCAGCAGAGGTGCTTACACTAAGCTATATTTATTTATACTGCAGTGCATTAACCATAAAACTATCTAAGTACGCCAAGCCACTATGATCTGCAGCCCTCAGGGAGAGGGTTTTCAGAATAGCCAAGTCTTAAGAATTAACAGTGGCTGTTGGTATTTATTAGAGATCTTGCTAAAGGAGCCTATCTACCTCTGAAATAGGTAGGGTCTCAAGAGGTGTTGATGCCAACTCAGGGTCATCAGTGCAAGCCGGACTGTAAAGCTCAGTTCTCCTTAGAGGACTTGGTATCATTTTTGTTTTAATTCTTTCTGACATTTCTTAAACTGCTTCTGTACCCTCCATTGCTGGCAGGGGTATTTCTCCTGGCCTGCCTGTAGATCTCCTCTGCCCTGGGCTTTGTGGGCTTGGAGACCAGGTGATAGAACTAGACTGATGTGGAATGGTCACTTGGAAGCATCGAGCTAAAGACCAGCATTCAGTTCTGTGAGTTATTGTTTTGTTTTTCCCACTCAAGTGTCAGGATGGGAACTTGCCCTGGCTCCTCCTTTCCAGTCGTTGAGGTCCCATAGCTTCCTGCAAGACTCATTCTAACCAGGGGAGGGGAACTCTGGAGTTTAAGCCTCAGACATGGAGAACACACTCTAGAATAAGAAAGTCAGCTTTGAAACAGGCTATATCAGAAGTTCGGTGTATTAAACAATGCCTTTATTTGTCTTGCCAATTCTCCATTCTTTCTTTGTGGAGCTGGCAATGGAACAGAGAACCTTGGGTATGCTGGGCAGGCACTTCACCAGTGAGCACATCCTCAGCTCTGGTCCTTCACTTGCAAATGTCAAACAGACCTGCTTTTGGCTTGTGCTCTTTGGGGACTAAAGATAAAGCTTTAATTCTTAAAAAGCTCTTGCAAGGTCCACAGTAGCTCTGACTTTTCTCTCTGCTGTGCATACTGATATGGATGCATTACACACAAGTCTTTGGTGACTTGTCTCCTCAAGTCTTCAGACACTGAGGAGTTAAGCTGTCCCTTCTCTGAGCGGGGAGACCAGAGGAGGCTAAGCATCAAGAGGTTGGACCCAGGTCAAACCAGTTAGCAGCTTTCAGGTAGACCTGGATCCTCTTCTCTCAGAGCCCATGGTCAGAGTGTGGTTGGATAACAGGTAAGACCTAGTTAGGACTGTGTGACTGGGCTGCCGGCCCCTCTGCACGTGTGGTATGCTATGAGGGACGAGGGAGAGGGCACTTGATCCAAGAGCATGTGATCCCAGCGGGAGATGTGGCTGGACAGTGATGAAGACTGTGCCTGTGGGACCTAGTGACTGACTCCAGCTGGCCAGCTGGGCCCACTAACTTGGGAACATTGGTACTAAATACACAGGCTTTAATGATGACTGCAGTCACAGTATTTTTAGAAAATTAGGTTTAATTTGTGTGGACCATATATTTGCTTATTTGTTATTGTCTGAGACAGCATCTCCCTGTGCAGTCCCAGCTGGCCTTTATTTGAGACCCTCCTGCCTCCATCTCCCAAATGCTGGGATCATAGGTATATGCCACCACACTCAGTCTTAGCCACAGAGTATGAGTCAGTTAGTAAAATGACTGTTTTTCAAAACTAGGAACATGAGCCTTTGGGAACAAAATTCAATCCATTTCTTTTTCACACACACTAGACAGGAACTCACTGAGCTACATCCCAGTTCCTCGTGTGCTTCTCAATACAAACAGTATCTGAGCCACTTATATTGAAAGTGCAAATCCTCTTTACTTTTCAGTTTAAAAATATAGTTTTGAGGGTCTGGAAAACATCCGTACCTTTGGTAATTAATTATTTGTATATCTAGATTTGATATTACTTATTTATGTTCATGTGTGTGCATGTATACATGCCATAGCTGGAATGTAGAACAACTTGTCGGGGTCGGTTCTCACCTTCTACCATTTGGGACCCAGAGATTGAACCCAGGTCATAGGCATGGCAGCAAACACCTTTACCCACTGAACCAGCTCAACAAGTCGTCATTGACATATTCAGTGGTTTATCATGTTAAGAATGGTTGAGGATCCCCAACAGCAAAAAAGGAATTCTTAATGACAAATATATTAAGCTAGTGGTCTATTAAGATGTTACACTCCATATGGATTAATATTTCAATAAACCTTCAGAGAATTTATATTTTTCTTCTCTATGTGGCCATGTGTGTTTTCCAATGATCTTGGCATTAGTACTTGAGAAGTCAACTCAACCTCAGAATTCTAAAAAGTCCTCATTATCCACTTTAGTCTAAAAGAGATCAGCAATTTAGGCTGATCTATTTATATTAACTGACTGGTACTTCCATGCTAATCCTGTAATTAAGATTCATTTCTCAAAGATGTTACTATAATCTTAGAAATATTAAAGATTTAAACCCTAAAGATTGGTATGGAAATGATTAAATTTTCTCTATTATTTCTTCCCTCTCTCCCAGAGTGATTAATTTCACTTGCAGTGCTTCCTTCCCGAGCTGGAGTGCTTCTGTGGAGACTAATTCAGTGAAACCTGTTTAGGGGATCATCCCTGCTAGACAGACAGCTGCAAGGGGGCATCCGCTTCCCAGCATGGATTTCAGATTATGACCAATCAAGAGCCGGTGCTAAGGAACACCTGTCAGCGACGTTCGCTACAAGGAGACCAGCTCTTTAATCAAATTTCATTGTACTTCAGAAAAAGGTTTATTTTAAATGTGGCGTCTGCTTTTATGATTCATCCTCCTCAGCTGAGACAGCAATTTGGGGCTTATTTATGATGTTGTTCTAGGGTGAAACAAGAAACTGCAAGAAAGTATCTCAAAAAGGTGGCCTTTCCCAAACATTCAATTAGCAACTTTCTCATGTGGGAAAATAAAAAAATCAAAAACTTTAGTTTTGAGCTTTTGTGTGTGACTATAATTAGTGATAGGGATTCTTTTGAGCACACTTCAGAATGTTGAAGCTGGATAGTAAATGCTTGTCGTGAAGTCTGGGGAACTTTCTGGTGGAAATCTGTCCACTCATCTGTGAGCAGCGCAAACTATCATTGCTGCTGATGGGTTCTGAAAGGCCATGCTCGCTTTCAACTTAGCCCTAATTGGAGGCCCTGCTAAGCCCATAATACCAGGTACGTTCTCACAGCTGCAGACCATGGAGTGAAACTATCAGAAGACAAACTTCACTGTGCAAACTGTAATTTAATGGTATAACTGTGTGCAGCCCAGAATATCAGTTAATTTTCAAAACATTTTATTCTACAGCAATTAGCTCAGGTCCTGGAGGGCAAAATGACAAGAGGTTACTCGTTCACTATGTATTTAATTAATTGAAAAATGCTCCAATTGCCTTTACAGTTGTTATTAGAGAGCGGAATCAGTGTTGCCAGCGCTCAACCATAATTGGAACCCCAGGGAATTAAATATTTAGCATTAGTAATGTAACAGCACTTAGGACACAAATTTCTATTTTCGTAATGAAAGCTATGCACTGTGAGTGCAAGCGGCTGAAAGGACAGCTGTGACAAGCGAAACGGCCTGGGACATTTCAATAAGACACCTCATTGGACAGCAAGTCTTACCACATTATGCGTTTGTAAGAGACCTGCAAGTTTAATTCCCGTGAGGAACTCGTAGCCCAAGTCTTTAGCGTCCTAATTGCATGCAGGATGAACGGTTGGGCAAATGTCTTGCCATAAGTGGCTGGAATTCATCCTGCTTTCTAAATAATCGCATAGAAGTCCGTGCCTCTGTCAATTTACAAATCCTGAGACTGTCAGCGACTAAGGATCTTGTTTGTTTGCCATTTAATTATATTTTAAGCACACATGCTTTCTGGGCTACAATGAGAAAAGTTGGCTATGGGCTCTAATGAGCTGCACTGCTAGACGCTGGAGACCCTGAGGGACTCACTCCGTAAATTAGCTGGATAAAAAGTACTTGGTTAGGATAGAGTTGATGGCTGAGCTGTTCGTAGAGCCGGTTACAGGACTGTCTCTCACTCCCATTTCATTCTAAACAGGCCCTGTAGAGACTTTAACAGCTGCCTGTTAAAGCTGCTCAACTTGTCAAAATGTATTCTATTACTCCACTAATAAATAGTATTAAAGGGCATTTGACTTCACCTCTCATTTTCAGAGGGGATCAGGTTGATAAACACAACTGGCTTAGGCTGGCCTTATTTTAATTTGTTTATGTCAGCTAAGTAATACTGAAGGGCCATGTTTTAAATTTGCACACATTACCTTCCCAGGGAGGCAGAACTTCCAAAATATGATATAGAGTGGAAACAAGGAATTGAGACACTTATTGCAGAATGTTTCTCATTGAAAGATGTCTGATTTTGACATTCTTAGGCCATGTTTAAGAACTTGAGAGCCCGTGACTAAGCTGACATTCTCAGAAGGGCTGGATCCTTTGCAATTTTCACTTCCAGGAAAATAAAGCCACAAGATAAATAATTAATGTCACAACTTTCTTTTGGTTTTCCATTGTTCCTGTGTCTATTTTGGATTATTCTAAGTGATCATGATTTCATAAAAATTTTTAAGCATTTTTTTCAAAACAGTGCATGTTTACTTAAAAAGAAAATACTTTATTTGATGAAGTCTTCCATAGACCCTCTCCCAACCCATGTCTCCATGCCTGGTGGTCTCTTTTGATAACAGTTTTTTTTAAAATTTATTTTACTTTTTGCATATGCATATGTATGTGTGTGGTGTGCATGTATATGTGTGGTGTACATGTGTATGTCTGTGGTGTCATGTGCATGTGTGTGGTGTGCATGTGTATGTGTGTAGTGTGCATGTGTATGTACATAGGAGTGTGAAGGCCAGAGATTGACAGTTGACATCACACATCTTTTTACTTCACTTCCCACCATATTTATTGAGGTAGGTCTCAGTTGAATCCGAAGCTCCATGATCAGCTAATCCACCTCTCCATCTTGCTGTGGGCATATTATGCAAATGCACATGTTGGGTCTCTGTTTATAGATCATATTGGTGCCCCAGATCGTGCATGTTTTTGTAAATTTTGTTACATTTATTTAGTGTGTGTGTGTGTGTGTGTGTGTGTGTGTGTGTGTATGTATGTATGTGTATGTGTATGTGTGTATGTGTGTATATTGGTCAGAGGACAGCTTGCAGGAGTTCTCTCTTCCTACTACGGAAATCCTAGTGGTCAAATTCAGGTAGTCAGGCTTGGCAACAGGCCTCTGTACCCAATGAACCATCTCACTGGCTGATGTGAGTGGTTTTTAACAATTAGTCCATATTGTACAGGTACAAAAGTGTATTTATCTGTTGAATGTCAATGTCATTCAAAGTAATTCAGTTTTGTCATAGCAAATGATGATATGCTGAACATCTTCCTAAGCATGTGAGTGAGCTTGGATGGCCACAGGGCTCTTGGATGGGCACAGGACTCTTGGATTGGCACAGGGCTCTGTGCCTGTATCACAGAACAGTGAGCCATCCTGGATGCCACCATTACTCTGTGCTGGGCATCATTCCAAATGCCTTTAGTAACTCATTCCATCTTTACACTAATTAAGAGTTAAGGTATAGCTAGGTGGTGGTAGCACACACCTCTAATCCCAGCAGTCAGGAGGCAATGGTACTCTGTGAGTTCAAGGCTAGCCTGGTCTACAGAGCTAGTTCTAGGACAGCCAGGGCTAACAAAACAAAACAAAACAAACAAACAAACAAAAAAACTGTCTTGAAAAAACAGAATTGAGGTGTATTATTAGCCCTATTTTATGTAGAGAAACTGAGGCCCAAAGGTGTTAAACCCCTCAATGCCATCAGAGTGTGCTATTAGCCAGTCTCTTGTCCCCCCCCCCCACACACACACGAGTACCTTCCTTGCACATGGGTTCTGCTGTGGTTTCCCATACTTGCTGCCATCACATTGCTTCTGAGAACTAAACTGTTCATGTCTCTTCTCATTTTATTGTAGTATCATGGCCTCATCAGGCTATACAAAGATGTTGACTGATTATGGCTGTCTCTTGTTTTGAAGAGATGAGCTTTGGACCTCCCATGTGCTCTACTACTGAGTGACAACTCCGAGCACTCTTGTTTTCTTTGGAGACAGGATCTCACACAGTCATGCAGGCTTAAACTCATTCAGCAGCCCAGGAAGGCCTTGAACTGAACAAACTCCTGCCTCAGCTTCCCTGTAGCTGGGATTACAGGCTGTGGCCTGGACGTCTCTGATATGGATAATCATTTCTTCCCTCAGTCCCTTGCCTATATTTTCATTTTATGTTAACATTACCAAGATTTGCTTTGTGAACTGGGATGTAAGGAAGCCTTGTAACCCCAGGGGTGCAAATATATTTCCTTATATACTTTTCCACACTATTAATTTCTTTCAGGTTTTTATCTTAGACCCATATTTGATGTTTGGTATATATTGAATGGATGAAAATCAAGTCTCTGATTGGCAGTAACTTCTGCAACCTCCTCTTGCAAGCCGTCCTTTTCCTCCATAACTGGAAATCCACCCTTTGTCTAATGTGACAGCCCCACTTGTAGATTCTCTTGATAGCCAGCTCTTCTGGAATATTCCACTTGTAGACTGTCGGGCCTTGGAACATTGCACTTCCCATTATAAGTATCAAATCTCTTCATTAAAATGGTGTCTGTTGTGTTCATTTAATCTTATAAAAGTAGTGCATACTCTTTCAGGCATGGTGAATGAATCCCAAGCTAGACAGGAAGATGGTAAGTTCAGTTCATCCTGAGCCACGTAATAAAACAGCCCGTGAGGATGGTTAACAACCAATGGCAAGGGGAACTAAGGTTACAGATGCCCAGGGTGATTACTCTGGATTACCCAGGAGATCCTAGAGTAATCACGAGGACTGTTAAATGTGGAAAGGGGAGGTGAGGGAGGGAGTTTGAGAGTGTTGCAGGATGAGAAACTCAGCAGAGCCCTCTGGCTTTGCACCTGAAAGAATGGGGCCCCAAGCCAAGGACCTCAGGCAGCCACCACCACTGAAGAAGACAAGACTGTAGCCTCTATACTATCCTGAAGAAAGGAAAACTTGGCCCGTGCCTTTGATTCTGATCTGTGAGATGGGAGTCTGTGGACTGTGATTTGTTACCACAGCAGGGTAGGCAGGCAGTTCACACTGGGACAGGAAGATCGCCAGAAACCTAGTGAGACCCATCTCAAAAAATCAAAGCTTAGCAGACTGATAGGAAGATAAAGCCAAGACTCTTGGTTCTTTGTAGCTAGAGTTTGTCCTGACTTCCTGACTTTGGGCAAGGCAGGAAAACTCTAGCTACAAAGACCCAACCAAGTAAACACAGAGACTTCTATTGCTTACAAACTGTATGGTTGTAGCAGGCTTCTTGCTAACTGTTTTAATATCTTAAATTAACCCGTTTCTATAAATCTATACCTTGCCACATGGCTCGTGGCTTACCGGCATCTTCACATGTGGCTTGTCATGGTGGCGGCTGGCAGTGTCTCTGACTCAGTCTTTCACTTCCCAGAATTCTTCTCCTCTTGTCCCGCCTATACTTCCTCCTGCCTGACTACTGGCCAATCAGTGTTTTATTTACTAACCAATCAGAGCAACACATTTGCCATACAGAACATCCCACAGCACTTCCCCTCCCCCCCACTTTTTTTTTTTTTTCAAAAAGGAGGGTTTTAACCTTAACAAAGTAGAATTACATATAATTTGGGAATTTGGGCATAGCTTCTCTTACTACTTCCTGCTGGCGGGGGCGCTGTATCTTATGGGGACACAAAGAAAATTTTAGGATTATGGAATAGTCCATGAGGCTGTATTGTCTGAGCCAGTTGCCTTCAAACCGCTCTGGATGTTGGATCATCTGGGCTATGGTATCATCGGAGACCTTTCAGGGGGTCTTGGCTGGTCAAACCTGATGTATCTTAATTGGAACAAATCCATAGCCTCTGGCTTTCTGTGGGAACAAAAGCAGAGTCTCCTTTCCACAGCAACACATCCTTACATCCAAATTTTGAAGTCAAGGTATCTTTAAAATATACATATTGGTTTAACTCAACATCTTTTACAATCAAATGCTTTTCTGCAATTAAAAATCCCAAAGTCGCCTGGACAGTGGTGGCGCACGCCTTTAATCCCAGCACTCGGGAGGCAGAGCCAGGCGGATCGCTGTGAGTTCGAGGCCAGCCTGGGCTACCAAGTGAGCTCCAGGAAAGGCGCAAAACTACGCAGAGAAACCCTGTCTCGAAAAACCAAAAAAAAAAAAAAAAAAAAAAATCCCAAAGACAACACAATCCAGATTCTCTGTGTAATATTCGTCTTTATGTGGCTTATTTTTCATATTATTTTTATTGTCTCTTTAAAGACTTTATTTTTTAAAACTATGTATTTGTTTATATAACTCTATATATCACCTTTTTTGTCTCTTTCTACAGAGTGAGATCTAGGACAGGCACCAAAACTACACAAATCTTGTTTTGAAAAACCAAAAAGAAAAATGAAAAAGAAATACCCTCGATATCTGTGCTTGTGTCTACTCTCTTTTTATTTATATGAATGAAGGTTTTGCCTGCATGCATGTCTGTGCACCATGTGTGCCCAAGGAGGCCAGAAGAGGGCGGTGGATCCTCTGGAACTGGAGTCACAGACAGTTGTAAGCTACCATGTGGGTGCTGGGAATGGAACCAGGTCCCCTGGAAGAGCAATTAGTGCTCTCAACCACTGACCATCTCTCCAGCCCTCTGTCCACTTTCTTAATCCAAATGCAGTTTGGTTTCTATGTTTCTTTTCTCTGTCACACTTCCCAGAGATTTATTGTATTTTTTTTATTTAAAAAAGATTTCAGGCTCTGGAGTGATGGCTCTGGTTTAGAGCACTTACTGCTCTTGCAGAGGGCCCAGATTTGGTGCCTAGCACCTACAGGGCTGCTTGCAGCCAACGATAACTTGAGTTCCAGGCAGTCCAGTACCCTTTGACCTTGCCCAGCACCAGGCACAGATGCAGTGTACCTAACATACAGCCCAAACACTCATACACATAAACACTAAAACTTTCCTGGGTACATTGACTGAATGCCTAGATTTTGGGTTTGGTTTGGTTTGAGGTTTTTATTATTATTTGTTTGTTTGTTTTTGCCTTTTGTCTCTCTTGACTTTCATAACTATTTCTAGGCTGTGAATTATCCTCTAAGTGCCCTTTTCATTTCATAGACCAGCCCTCCTGCCGCTGCCTGTGTGTGACAGACTTAAAGGTGTCATTCGTGCTGGATCCTGTGAGTGCCAAGTCTAATGTTCTGCTGTTTACCTGCTGCCTGCTACTTCATTCTTTATCTTGATTTGCTATATGTTTAATAAACTCACTCATTTAACACCAAAAGCAAGGTCATTGTGCATCATTCTTGGTATAGAAGATATGAACGTTCAAAAAGAGCGTGTGACAGGCTTCCAGCTGGCTCGGTAGGTGGAAGGCCTCCATGAGTGAGCCGGACAAGCTGAGTTTGGTCCTCGGGTTGAAAGGAGCAAACCTCTGAGGAGCCGAGGACGAAGTCCTAAGTGAGCATGAGCCATCAGGCTCAGGGAAATGGCAAAGCTTGGGTAGGAATGTTGAATGTGTGCAGAAAGCGTTGACCAGCCTCTCCCTCCTCAAGGTTTACAGCCTCAGACTGCTCCGCTACAGCACCTCCTACTGAGAAGAGCTCACCCCTCTTCCACATGCCATATATCATAACTCACTGAGTTTCCAGGCTGCATAGGTACGTCAGAGCCAGCACAACCCACGCAGTCCCAGGTTTTTGGTGTGTCTGTCTGCCATTTCTTCATTCGTTACCCCAGTCACATTTCCCAGACCACACTGTGCAGGATGCAGTAAGAACCAATTCCCAAAAGTGGTCCTCCAACTTCCACACACACGATGTAGCATAAGCATGCCTGCACTCACACATGTCACATACACAATCAAAGTTTAAAAAGAGTGTGTGTTGTATTGCTTAGGAAAAGTATCTTAGGTCTGCTTAATAAATGAAGCCCTGGTGCTGAGCATCACAGGAATATGGGTTTTCTTCCACTGTGTCATTTGGTAGATGCCCCTTTGATTCATGCACTTTGACTTTCTTTGTCCCCTTCGATTGTGGGAGGAAAGCTGTGCCTGTGGCACTCCTGGCTGGAAACTGCCTTGTAGTTTTTCTTTCCTTCCTGTTCTAGAAGAGTGGAGTTCTTTCTCCCTGTGCCCCAAGGCCCCAGCAATGAACTGTCTGCAGTACATTTCTCCTGTTGGGAAGCACCCTGAGCTGCACACTCCCTGGCTGTGACCTTCTGTGCTTGGAGGGTTGGCTTGAGATCTGCCAGGCCTGCAGGGTGCAAACTGAGGCATTCATTCTCAGGGTTGAGCAAGGTCTGCCAGGTCTTTACCGTGCATGCCTCCCTGACTTCTGTGTTCCAGGCACTTGGTCTGGCTCTCTGCAGACTCCACCCTGTCTGAGTGGCTTGTCAGTGATCTGGGTCTTTCTTGTTATCTCTGTAGCTAGAGTTTTCCTGCCTTGCCCACAGTCAGGACAAATCTTTGTCACCCGCCAGTCCCACAGCCGCTCAGACCCAACCAAGTAAACACATAGACTTATATTGCTTACAAACTGTATGGCCGTAGCAGGCTTCTTGCTAACTGTTCTTATATCTTAAATTAACCCATTTCTATAAATCTATACCTTGCCACGTGGCTCGTGGCTTACCGGCATCTTCACATGTGGCTTGTCATGGTGGCGGCTGGCAGTGTCAATGACTCAGCCTTCCACTTCCCAGAATTATTCTCCTCCTTGTCCCACCTATACTTCCTCCTGCCTGACTACTGGCCAATCAGTGTTTTATTTACTAATCAGTCAGAGCAACACATTTTCATAACAGCAACTGCTATACCTGCTTGAGTCGTAGTATACTCTGGTGTTTCAATTACTTTAAAAAAATATTTAAAATGCAGTATTATTGTTGTTATGTGTGTGTGTGTCCTGTGTGTGTGAATGCAGGTGCATTTCCTAGTGTGATTATTATATGTGTGTAAATGCAGGTGCATTTCCTAGTGTGGTTATTATGTGTATGAATGCAGGTGCATTTCCTAGTGTGGTTATTATGTGTGTGAATGCAGGTGCATTTCCTAGTGTGGTTATTATATTGTGTGAATGCAGGTGCATTTCCTAGTGTGGTTATTATGTGTGTGAATGCAGGTGCATTTCCTAGTGTGGTTCTTATATTGTGTGAATGCAGGTGCATTTCCTAGTGTGGTTATTATGTGTGTGAATGCAGGTGCATTTCCTAGTGTGGTGGTTATTATATTGTGTGAATTCAGGTGTATTTCCTAGTGTGGTTATTACGTGTGTGTGAATGCAGGTGTTTACATTTCCTGACATGTGTGGAAGTCAGAGGACAGTTTACAGGAATCAGTTCTTGCCTTCCATTGTTGATTCCAGGGAGGAAACTCAGGTCTCAGGCAAGCTTCTACCTGCTTGCTGGCCCTTCCTTGTTCTCTATTTTTATTTTTATCAAAGAAAATGTGATGAATTAGTTGGTAATAAGTACCACTGAGAAGTTTATAAAGGAAATGTGCCATTGTCTCACCCGTCTTCAGCTATTCTTTAGAACAGCCCTTTACAGTTTCTTTCAGTAGCATATTCCTCTTACAGATTATAGTTAACTAACACGTGACTCTTTAAGGAGATCTTCCAATATGAAAGAGAAAGGTCTAAACATACAAGAGAATGGGATTTGTAGAAAACAGACTGTAGGACCTCAGTAACCTCCAAGAATAAGAGAAGATTATATATGTATGATACAAGAACAGACTGCCATGGAGCAGAAATAAGATAGATGGCGCTCTTGAGGAAACAGAACATAAGGAAGTAATCAAATATGGAAACAAAGACATTGTTAACTTTAATTATTCAAAAGCATGATCAAGGAAGTATTGAAACTTTCCCCAACAGTAAATTTTATTTGATCAATAATAATTGCAGTATCAAATCCTTATTTAACCACAAATTATACCAGGCCAGATGTGATGCCATGAGCCTGTAAAGTCAGCACTGGTGAGGCCGAAGCAGGAAGATCACAAATTTGAAGCCAGCCTGGTCTACTAACTGAGACTCTGTCTCAAGCAAGCAAAGATCCTGAAGTGCGTCAGACCCATCCTGTCAGCCCATGTTCATTAAGCACCTACTTCTGGAACCTCTCATTTAATATCCCCCCCCCCCCCCCGCTTTAGATGGTTGTCTAGACATAGGAGGGCTTGGGAGTATGGCTGCTATATGCAGGTAGATGCTCAGTGTGCCCTCGTGTTAGCCCTGGTCCCTCATCCACCCTGTACCTGGCTCCTGATTCCGGAGCCTTCATTTTCATTGAGCTCAGTTTGCATCATTCCATCTGCAGGATTCAGGCTAAGCTTCTCTCTAGAGGCAGTCCATCAGTTCTCCATCTGCTTTTTGCCTAATGAAATGATTCCTTTAAAATTATTTGGGGGGGGGGGGCGCCTAGAAAGATGGCTCAACAGTTAGGAGCACTGGCTGCTTTTCTACAGGACCCTGGTTCAATTCCTAGCACCCATGTGGTGGCTGTTATTCCAGTTTCAGGGAATCCACTGCCCTCTTCTGGCCTCCAAGGGTACTGCATGCACATGGTCCGCAAACTTTACCTGCAGGCAAGCACCCATACACACAAAATAAAAACAAATCTTGAAAATACTTTTGATATCTATTATCTAGTATTATCCTCATTGTCTTTTTCTTTTTTAATTTTTATGTAATAACTTTGCAGAGATTAGGAAAGAGGAATAAATATATGCAGTGCTCAGTTAATTTTCAACTAGATGGTCCCTTCTGTTTCTGGTCCCCCCACCCCCACTCCCATGATTTAACATCTTATTTGCTGATGTCTCTGCTCTTGCTCACAGCACTGTCCTAGAAAATATTTGATGATTTCATCATCCATCATTTAAACTAGATGTCCCCTATCTTGAGGCAAAAAGTGTACCATGCCTTCTTATCCCTACACAGGTAATGTATTTATTCAAGCCACCAAAACATTTCTTACAAAATTTGTTTTCAAAATTTTAAACTTATGGAAACCACTGCAGTGAATGAATTCTTCTCTATTCTTCCTGACTCAGGAACGGTCCACGTTTTATTGCACTTGCTCTCATTCACTCTCAGGGATCCTGTGACTTCCGGCCCCTCCCTCAGCCATTGGGGAAATTTAACAGAGATGCAGTTGTCTAGCAACTATATTCAGATCTCAGTGGTGATCACTGCAAGTTCTTTTGTAAAGGCCCCATCAAAGCTCATCCCTTCTGTTTGTTTCTCTGGATCTTTGATCCCATTAACTCGAACAATCTTGTTTTGTTCCCGTGACTCGCTGTCTGTGATGGGTCCAGGCCTGTTGTAGACTCTCCTCCCAGTCTTTCAGTCTACACAGTTGATGCAAGTTCTTCTCTGTTCATCTTCTCAAAGGGCACAAGGTGTTTCTGAGCTTCAACTGTTGGATTAGGTGATGTCTGCAATCTTCTCCACTTCGTAAAAAGAAAGGATTTCTTTGTAAAGAATATGAGACCTGAGGCTGGGGGATGGCTTGGCAGGTAAAAGCACTTGCTGTAAAAGTGTGAGGACAGGAACCATTCTTCCAAATCCATGGAAAAAGCTTGATGTGGTGTCGTGCACTGGAAAGCCCAACACTCCTCCAGGAAGATATGAGGCAGAGAGAGGAGGCCTTCTGGAAGCCTCAGGCCAGCCACCCGAATACTCAGAGCAGCAGACACGAGAGGCCCTGCAGTAACAAGTGGGAGGTGAGAACCAACTTCTGGAAGTTGTCCTCTGACCTTTACATGTGTACACAGCCACACACATGCAATAAATTACATCAATCGCTCAATAAGCATTTTAGAAGAACATGAAATTATAGATGTTAATACATGCTTATGTCTGTGTAATGTTCATATATGTGTAGTATAAAATGTGTGTGTGTGTGTGTGTGTGTGTGTGTGTGTGTGTGTGTGTGTAGTTTTGTAATTCCCAGGACATAATTCGTGCTAGTCAAACACTACTACCCAGCCCTGCAAAATAACTTAATCCATCTTACTCTCAAAAGAAGCAAAGCTATTTTAATGTGTGTGGCGGCTAAGTTGGTCATAATATAAATCATGCAGTTCAGTTGTACCAGAGACTAGAGAAAGATCAGCAGCAGCCCTCATATCTCCCTAGTTAGTGTCACTGCTAACTGAATGGTCTTTCATGTTGTCCTGAGAGGGGTGTCGTTTTCTTTGGCAGCCATTGTACAAGGCATTATATTGTGGATGTGGTAAAATTTGTACATTTATCTTGACCATTTCCTAGCAAATACAAAGCATCTTGAGGCAAGTGTGTGTGTGTGTGTGGGGGGGGTCATTTCCTAATTTGCACAGGTTCCCGTTGTCTTTAAGTATGGGGAGTATGTCATAATAGTCTCTGTCACTACAGTAACTGGTGGTATTCAAGACAACCGCTGAGGAAACGGGGGCGTTGTATGGACCAGGAAGCACAAAAGCCAAAGCTTTCAGGCAGGGCTCAGTCTGTAGGAGGAAGCAGACACACAGCTGGGGACCTGCTTTAGGACATGGAAGATCATGATGTAGTCAAATGGCTGGACATACAACGTGTTCTTAGAAAAACGAACCATAGCAGGTAAAGAGAGGTCAGCTCCAGGGCTCTGGAACTCTAGCCGAGGCATGTTAGAGAAGCTTGCATGGGGAATGTCAGTCATGGGGAGGTCTTGGGGAGGTCCTGTGAGCACTCAGGAAGCAAGGGCAGGGGCAGGGGCAGAGCTCAGAGAGAAAAATGCCCTGTTTGTCCAGGACTATCTAGTATTAAAAACATACAGGTGGTTGTTTATATCCCAATGTCTCTCTGAGCATTATCTCCATGGTGATGAAACACCAACAGACCAACCCCTTATGTTGTCTCTGAACAGCCTCAGCTATGTTGTGTCTACTGGACCAGACACTGAAGGAGAAGAGAGACCATGTATGAGAGACATATGTGAACTGGACAGTTGTACACATGAATTCTATAGCCTCACTGCCTGCACACCTCTCCCTCTCTCTGTCTCTCTGTCTGTCTCTCTGTCTGTCTGCCTCTCTCTCCCTCCCTCTCTCTCTCTTACACACACACACACACACACACAATGCACAGTCATGATACATGTAGTTCATTGTTTCAAAGGCTTGTGTGACTCCTATTCCTTCTTGTGGCTTGTATGTGCCTCAGGAGCAGATTTCAGCCCTTGGGAAAGAGCTGTTCTCAGGGTGCTATATACACAGCAGGAGAGATGCTCAATAAACACTCCTTATGGGAAGTACAGGGCAGGCCCAAAAGACTGACTCGGGAATGAGCAGTCAGAGAGGTGCTACCCCAGGAAAGAAAATGAACAGCAGCTTGGAAATGAATTCTTTTGCTTCTCATCAGGTTGTCTGTCTTAATACAATGGAACTAATTCTTAATCTAATCGCCTTATAGTAATCAGTGCACAACTTCAACTTCCTGTGCCTATTAATAGCTTGAACTCCAAGGCTAGGGTGTAGATCAGTGGGAGAGTTCTTACCTAGTATGTAAAAGGCCCTGGGTTCAATCTTTAATGCCTCAAAAAAAAAAAAAAAAAATAAGTTCGACTTCCAAGCATAGGTGTTGCATAGAGACTGCCTGTGAACAGAGAAGGTTGATCTAAAGTCTTAACAATAAAGTCTATTATCAGTTGAGCATTTACTGTATGCCAGACACCTGCTACCTGGGTAGCACACACTATTGTATTAAATTCCCCTAAAGATGTGTCTTAGTCGGTGATCTGTTGTTATGAAGAGACACCATGACCACAGTATTTAATTGAGGCTGGCTTACAGTTCCGAGGTTTAGTCCATTGTCATCATGGCAGGAAGCATGGTGGCATGCAGGCAGATATGATGCTGGAGAGGTAGTTGAGAGCTCTACATCGCTACCATCCAGCTGCACAAGGTCACTGTCAAGGGCCTGGTACCTCAGAAGCAGAAACAATCCACAAGGTCATCCGTCTGCCTCACCTCCTGTCAGCACTGAGCAGAGGTGGACACCCAGTGTTCTCAGCCACCTAGCAGTCGCTACTGGCATTGAGTGCTGTCATTTTGGAGTGGGCTCTTCACGAGCAGCCCGCTGGACTCGGTTTACTGTGGAGCTTATCGAGGGATACAGGAGCCCGAGGCTGGGTCACATCATCGCCACATACGCACTTACCCCTTGTCTCCAGGACAAAGGAATACTTCGAACAGCAAATTTTCCCTATTTCGCTCTGATGGCAAAGGAGTGGAAGACCTCTTATAGTCCAGTGGTCAGCTTTCCACCGGCTCTTTGTGGTCCCCACACCCACCCATCGCGTTCACAGAACAACACAGATTGAAAACGGCAGCACCTGACTCTGGAATGTTCAGTATGATGCATAATTTTAACTAAAGCCGTAAGACATTTCTTCCTTGTCCTGCCAGTCGGTCCCACAGTTCCTGACAACGAAAAGGGGTTGAGGGCAGAGGGAATAAAATCAAAGGAGGCAGATTCCACATGCTGGTGGCATTTATGGCTGCTGCCGGTGGCCCTGTGTTGAGGGGCTGAACTGCTGTCCTTACAGCCAACTCATCCTTCACCTTTAATGGAGTGTGTGACTTCCAAAGCCTTCCCGGGCCGCAGAGGAGAGGAAACGGTAATGGATAGGGTCATCCCTTACGTTGCCTGTGTTCATTTTCGATCCTTGCCCTTTCTAGTTCCTAGAGACATAAAGGAGGGGAAGACCAAGGGGAGTTGAGGGGCTTCTCCAGATAAGACACTAGAAACTCCAACATTCGAACAACAGACTGCATTGGCCTGGAAGCAGCGTGTTGAAGCATCACTCACTATTGTTTCAAGCTGGGATGTGTAGACATGAGACACACAGAGATGCTGTGTGAGTGAGTGCCAGCACTCCTGCTCTTCAGAGAAACACAGAGCTTTGCTTCTCAGAAGAAATCAGCTGCTCCAAGCTTTTCCACCGCATGACAGTCCTGCTGGTGGTGGGCAAGGATGACCTTCGAAGGTGCTGCTTATGCAACATCAGGAAACCCGCCGTCTGTTAGCCTTCAGCACGCTGTGCTGGGAAGCATGGAGGAGGCTGCTATAAATATAAGCTATGTGGACACCACAATTTCTGAAGTCCTACATGTGGCTAGCTGTCTTCTTTGTTTGTTTGTTTGTCTGTTACTAGTTTCCAGAACTGGAAAGGGCTTTTACAGTCTTCTAGATAGCTTCCTGTGTTGAAAATAATTCGACACAATTCTTATTTAGTTCTACTTTTACATTTTAGATGGCAATTTAAAAGGGTACTATCGACTTTTTGTAAATTTTCCAACTTTTTAACAGTACAAAAAGTAGCTACATGCCTGGCCTGGGGTTCAGGTTGTGTCTCAGCTACTCAAGAGACTGAGGCAGGAGGATTAAAAGTTCAAGACCTGACCAGACTAGAGAGTAAGCTCCAAGCCAACGTAGGCCACTTAGTAAAATATCATTTCAAAATAAAACATGGAGTGCTGGGGACAGAGCTCAGAGACAGAGCGCTTGCCTAGAATTTGTGAAGCTCTGGGTTCAATCCTTGGTGTAACAAATAAAAAGCTGCTGTATAGATCAGCTTCCTCCAGTAATAGAACTGGGGTCCGTGAGTGGAGGCAGACTGACTTCTTACTAAGTGTCGTCTGTCGACAGATCCTTCAGTCCCATCTCTGTGTGGGCGTTGCTCCCTGCCACAGGCACCTTAACTGTGCTGCTTGCTTTTCTACATGCTGTGAAATGCCTGACCAAAACAACCAGAGAAAGGATTTGTTCTGAGCCACAGTTGCGGGGGGACAAGCCTGTGGTGACAGGGAAGGCCTGTTAGCAGGAACAGAGGACATTCACGTGGTATCCCAAATCAAGAAGCAGAGAATGGTGACTGGTGCCGTTCGGCTTTCTCTCTCTTTTCATTCCATCCGGAACCCCTGCATTTAAGATGGGGCATATCACCTCAATTAACCTACTCTAGACACTCTCACAGATGGGCCCAGAGCTTTGTCTCTGTGGTGATTCTAAATTCCATCAAGTTGAAAATCCAGATTGATCAGCACAGCTGGTCAGAACCCCAAGGTCCCTTTTCTGTCTGCCTGAGGCAGGGGGATGAGTTGAGCCTTTGGGGGTGCTGTTCACAGTGATCTTGGTAGGGAAAGGACCGGGCTCTCCCTGAACCCCTTGCTTGGCTTGAGTCCAGTTCTCTGCCATTGCCCCTCTACTTCCATCTTTGACCCCCGGAGTGGACTGTGGCTAGAGCTGAACTAGTGGTTTCTCCACGGAAAGCAACTGGGCTCTCTGAGGGCGTGCACCCACAACCTCAGACTCTGCAGCATCTTTACATAGACGCTTGACCCCTTGGAAGCTGATGACTCTTCGATCAGAGCTACTTTTTGTGGTGGGTTGCAGAGGGGCCAGTGACCGGTGCTTCCCTGTCAATTCAGACCACTCTTAGAGTAGGAGGTATGGTTCCTAACAGAAGCAAACTGAGTTTGTGTATAAGGGACCCCGATATTTCCCTCAAATTCTGGAGTTTGTCTTCTAGGGCTCATGTATTCCACAATCACATTTCACAAGCATTAAGCAGAATCTATGGGTTGCAAAGCCACTGATTACCAGGGTGTGAGCCTCAGACCTACTGTTGTATGGCAGCCCAAAGCCTACCAGATAACTTGCCCTCCTCTGCATATCTGGGGTTCTATGTATTAATGAGTTCACATTTTATAGTAACCTGGAAAATAATCAGCAAATGGCCTTTGATGGCTTAGTGGTTTTTCTTCTGTTCTTAAGTAACAAGCTTAAATGTCACAGGAACTATACATATACAGAAAATTAGTGGATTCAGCATGGCTAACAAGGCATTGAATTACATCCAATATTCAAATTGTCTGAGCTTTCCTGGCCTTTAATTAGAAGATGAGTATGGGAGGCTCATTGGCCAATGTCCCCCTTCCAGAATGGTGACTACGCAGCTCATTCACTACTAGCCTCTTGTCCTCAAGTTATTCCTGATCCATTGCACTGGACTTTTCTGAGCCCAGATGTGATCTTGTGACCTTCCTCAACACAAAAGAAAACGCAAGGGACTGGCCATTTAAGAAAAATTTACATGGGGGTTCCAGGGGGCTCCATCTCAGGTAGCTTCAGCCAAGAAAATGTCAATGTCCTCCTCTTAGTTACACGGACTCATGCCATATATCTCCACTGTGTGTGTGTGTATGTGTGTGTGTGTATGTGTGTGTGTGTGTGTGTGTGTGTGTGTGTGTGTGTGTCACAGATTTGAGCATTACTGTCAACAGGCTGGTATCCCTATTCATAACCTGGACTTACAGCATATGCTGTAGGAGCCACAAGAGTAGAAAGGGTTCGAAGTCACCTGCATATTCAACTTCCTGACATGATAAACTGTTACAGTCATCAGCTTTCAGCCAATGCATGTAGACCCTACTAGTTTAGAGAATTGAGTGCATTCAGTCTTTCAATTGAAGTTTCACAAAATGTCTATAAAAATATTTTTCATATTGCGTTTTAATACCTCAAGACATGTTGCTTTTAAGCCCAAACTAAGGCTTTGTAGAATGTGTTTTTATTCACAACTGAAACAACAGTGAAATCATTAATTGAGCACTCACTGTTTGCTGGTTACTATGGTCATTACTTTCAATATGACTTGTATGTATTCATTTGTGAGAGTTGCCCCCGCCTCAAAAAAAGGAAAAAAAAAAAAAGTCTGGAACTGAGTAATCTCAGCCACAGATATTGATCTCTCACCATTGTGAAGGTTAAAAGGTTTGGTCTCTCTGGAGGTCTGACTCCTTGGCTTGCAGATGGCTCTAGCCCATGACTCCTGCAATATGTCCCCTTCTCCTTCCAAGGACATCAGTGAGTTAGGTCAGGATCCACTGCCATGGTCTCACTTGAGCCTAACCGCCTTCTGAAAGACCTGGTCTCCAGCTGTCACCGACTGAAGTAATATGGGACTTCACCACCCGAGGGGGACATGCCTCGGCCCACAATAACATTGATGCCTCGTGAGTTTTATAATGAATTTATCACCACGTTAGGACAAAAAAGGAACAGAGATTGCTTGAAGGGAACATGGAGCCTGGTGACTGACATATGGCAAGTCACATGTGCAAGCACACTTGCACATGCTCAGAGCTTCATAGTCACAAAGTGTGTCACAAGTCAAATTTGATTTATGGAGTGAGTTTTAAAGAGACATATTCAGGTTTCCAGATTGCTTTCAAGAGTGATGCTTGTGTTGAGCAAGTTTGGTGAGTTCACTTCTTGGGCCCTTGGTTTTCTCGTCTAGAAGATAAAGGTTCGGCTAGCAACTGACTTACAGGACTGCTCAGTGGGGACTCCGGGGTGACTCACACATGCTAGTGTGTTAGGTAACGGATATTATTTATTTATTTATTGGTCACTGTTAGTATGTGTGTGTGTTGTCATTGTTATGAAAAGGATACAATTTTAGAATGCAATCAAATGTTTGTTAGCATTCCATATTAGCATCGAAAGTATCATCAGCTGGTTCCTTGGGCCCGTATATTATCACTGTTTTAAATGTTATCATTTTCAGTATGCTGCGTCGTTTTACATTGGCAACATGTCAGAGGCCAGTGGAGTATGTCAAAAGGCTTTACTTCCTGGGCTGGGTGTCCTACATGTGGCAGGCACCGTGAATCAGACCAGCAGTGCCCGAGGAGAACATATGTTGGGCATGCAAGTGGCTTTTCTTGGAGTTAGCTGACATGATGGTTGTTGAGACTGCCAAAAATGTTTTCTCAAACTCCCGAAAGACCATAAAAATGATAATTATGCCCTTAAAACCAGTTTCCAAATGCCCTTGGTCACCATGGAATGGTGGAATGGCCATGCAGTCATTTGTTGGTTTGAGCCCCAAATCAGGCAAGTGGAATGCTGGAGAAGGATGTCTTGGAGCTCCAGAGATCTGCACAGACACACACTGGCAAGCAGCCTTCAGTGCTCTTGGTTTTCTGTTTTGTTTTTAAACTTTTTTAATTGAAAATTTTTTTTCATACAATATATTTTGACTATACTTTCTCATCCAGATCCTCTTCACACCCCTCTCTACCCAACTTTCAAGTTTTTCCCTCTCTCTATAAAATAAGCAAAAAAAAAAAAAAACAGTAACAACAATAAAAAACAATAAGAAGCATACACACAAATAAAAATTGAAATAAGCAAGAGACTGATAAGACAAAAAAAATGAACAGAGCAAAATGAGACAAAAAGTCTACAAAAATACCATTGAGTACCAACTTTGTGTTGGCCAACTGCTCCTGGGCATGGGGCCTGCCCTGAGGCATGGTTAAGGTACTCAGTGAGACTTCGCTGGAGGAAGCTGAGTTTTCCTTTTCCCTAGAGTTTCACTTGCAGATAGAGTCTCGGTTAGGGATGGGAGCCTGTGTCCACTTCCCCTCCAACCTAGGGATCCCTGCTTGAACCTATGCAGGCTTTGTGCATGCTTTCACAGTTTCTGGGAGCCAGTCTTCTGTTTTTAAGAACAAACTGAAGGCAAATCAGATGAATTAGGAACAATCAAAGATGCTTCATCATCTTTAGTTAGCTAGTGGACTGTCTGATTTGTATATTTGAGTATTTCTATTATTTTTTATGCCAACAAAAATAAATGATCTAACCAATAAGTTATTCTGGCAAAGACCAATGGGCCAATTTTATATTTTCTCAACAGAATTTACTTTTAGTAGACCCCAACAGAAAATATAGAACTTTCAGGCTAATGTGATGGCACATGCCTTAATCCCAGCACTCAGGAGGGAGGGGCAGGTGGATTTCTGTGAGTTCGAGGCCAGCCTCCTCTACATGGTGAGTTTTAGGACAATCTGGGTGACATAAAGAAATCCTGTCTTAAGAAAAAACAACAACAACAAAACAGAACTTTTATAAAGGCATAGAAGGGTGTGCTATTTTTATTCATGGGACTCTGACTGGAAGATATGAACTTGCCATAGTAACTTTCTTACTTCCTGGTACTTTGCAGACATTGTCATTGCTAGAGCAACAGATTCTAGGTCGTGCTTGGTGGCCTACTGACAGTTCAACCAGATAACGGGATGGGGGAGTCAAGGAATGTTGTGTGGACAGCTTAGACCAAGTAAGGGAATGGTGGGGAGAAGCCATGCATAGGTGGGATGCTTAAACTCCTGCTCATCTTGCTAGATTTTGTTTATTTATTTATTGGCTCTGCTGGGGGTTAAACCCAAGGCCCTGTATACAGTAGACAAACTCTCTTCTACTGAGTTACATTCCCAACTCTTGTGGAATAGTCTTAATTGTCTGCCTTTCATCTCTCCCCCAGGAGTTAAAGATTAATCACAGTCTATTTAACGACACATCTCACCTGGCTCTCACAGTCCACCTAGCTGGGCCATATTTAGCCAACCTAAGGGTGAAAGCAACTTCATCGAGTGGTCATTCTACAGATGAGGATCAAACCACAGAGAGAAATGCAGTGTAAAGAAGAAACTAACAGATACTTCTGTTACCATTACCATCAAATGGTTGAGTTCCTGCACCTGGGGAGCATTGGTATTTGCTGGCTTTCCTCCATTGCTGGTGAGTATCCAGGCGAGTGTGAGAACAGACTTCAGTTCAAGTGATGGCTGGGGAAAGGCCATCTGCATTGGGTCCCAGCACCCAGTGACACCCTGAGGCTCATCTCTCACATGGTGGAGTGTCACCATGGCCATAGGTGTGCTGATGGACACACTAACACTACCGCTGTGGTTCCACAGTCCCCCGAGGCGTATTTAACAAGCTTCTTATGATGGTTGTGCCACAAATTAAAATCACCTGAGCAGGGAGCCAGACTTGAGGAATTGTTTGAATTGCCTTAATTGGTGTGGGAAGACCCACCCTGAAAATGTGGGTGGCAGCTTCTGGTTCTTTTTTTTTTTTTTTTTTTTTTTTTTTTTTAAGGGGCATGGCAGAAGGAAGAGAATCTGCCCTTTGCTAACCTGGCTTTCTCTCCATTGCCCTGTCTTGTCTGCCCTTGTTGTTCCTGATTCCTTTACTGGTGTTAGAACCAGCATTCCCAGGCTTCCAGCACTGACTGAGGACCAGCAGATCTTCAACAACCCTTCAGTGTTTTTAGGGCCATTTTGGGACTGATGCAGCACCCAGCCCTGTGGACTGCAGATTGAAGAACTTGAGGGTTCTTTCCAGGGAGAGACAGCCACCGTGAGTTGTAGTCAGAAGTTTTCCTGTGTCCCAGCCAGCTGGCAGACGGGACAAATCTCTCCCACTTGCATCCCCCAAGTAAACACACAGAGGTATATATTAATTATAACTGCTCAGCCATTAGCTCAGACTTAATACTGACTAGCTCTTACACTTAAATTAACCCATAATTTTTATCTGTGTTTAGCCATGTGGCTTGGTACCTTTTCTCAGTTCTGCCTTGACATCTTGCTTCCGCTGTGTATGACTCCTGACTCAGCCTTCTTATTCCCAGCATTCTCCTCGTCTGCCTATCCCGCCTATACTTTCAGCCTGGCTACTGGCCAATCAGCATTTTATTTATCAACCAATCAGCGCAACACATATTTACAGCATACAGAACACTATTCCACAGCAGTGAGTGACTCAGATTGCTAAGGCTCCAGCCTCAGGGTAGCTTACTGGACTCTCAGGCTCTTGGGTGTGAGATAGCTGTAGTTATTTTAATATAAATTAATTAATCAAATTTTTATATACATATGTGTAATTATTCTATCAGTTCTGTTTCTCTAGAGAACTCTGACTAATATACGTCTCTAAAGGCCCAGCCAATGGGGAGTCACTGGCTTTCATGACAGGAACACTGTTTATTGGGTGTCTGTTGTGTATTACAGCCCTCTGTTACAAGTCATTATGTGATTCTCACAGTACACTGTGAGTGGGTGTCCCCTCATAAGGGGAGGATGTTAAATGTGACAACAGCCCAGTTTGGTTGTCTCTTTTGCTTCTATTTTCATTGATTCACAGAAGTTGAACAGACACCCTTATGTGGGAATAGACAGCTGGGGACCACATGATTAGTTCTGGTTAGTAGTAAATAACCCACCCCAACCCCCTGCTGAGATACCACAGGGGACGGCCACCTGGTGCACTTCCATCCACGAGGGACTTCAAGTGAGTTGACTAAACCTGTATTGAGTATAACCACTGACAATCAGAGGTTTGCCTGCTACTGGAGCACAGCCTTGCCTAGCCTGACAATATAATGGGCGTTCAGAGAGAAGTCACCTGGCCGTGATTCCAAAGACGCTGGTCTGGAATTGCACCTCAGTCTAAGACTACAAAGCCCCCTATATCTTTTCTTCTCCTACCTCTTTTCTAGGACATGGAAGATGTCTGAACGCCACAGTGCTACCTTTCCCTGAAGTGTCCTGGTTGGCACATCACACTGGAATTTTCTTAGATTTCTCTCTCCTTACCAGTCATGCACCGGGGACAGCTAGATTAGTGATATTTCATCTTCGTCCCAGGCTTTCCTCCACTATCCACTTTCTAAAACAAACAAACAACAAAACAAAAACAAAAACAAACAAAAAACAAAGCAAAACCCTACAGCAGGGTAATGGAAAACAAAAATGCTCACTTCTGGAAGGATAGTGACCAGGTGAGCCGTGACCCACTCTTCTTTTTCCAAAGAACAGATGATCTGTTTGGTGTCCCTGTCTACATACACAGGCTAGGCCCTTTTCTGAGCCAGGAATTCACAAGGTGGAGAACCCTGGATTAGAGAAAGCACCCTACCTACACATTCTCTCTCTGTTTCTCTGCCTCTCTGTCTTTCTCTCTTAAATCTTGTTATTGTACCCCAGCTGGCCTGGAATCGAGTCTGTGGTCCTCTTGCCTCAGCCTGAGTGCCCAGGAGACAGTTCTCTGGAACATCTGGCTGCTCCATGGGAAGTCTCCTTGCTGGAAGAAAGTTGGTGGTAAAGATGAACTCGTGGGAAATACATTCTCTCTCGAGAGTTTCTCCTAATATTATCTTAGCTGGGACTGAAGAATCATGGCTCAAAAGCTCAGTGCCAAGACGTTACTGGCCTCCATGACATACCACAACACTTCTAGAAAACGAAAGATAGAATAAACCTTAAAAAGCAGACTGTCTTCTCCTCCCCTTTACTGCCAGACTGTTCTGTCATCACAAAGGAAGCAATATCAGCCGGTTGTTTTTAAGCATTTCCCAGAAAAATGTGTCAATCACCTACCAATAGCTTTGCATTTTTAATCTAAAGGGAGCAAGTTGTCTCTGCCTTTCTGCTTTGTGCATCTGATAAGCAGAGCGTCTGGGCCAAGCGCAGAGTGGTTGGATCTGCATGGCAGAGGCAGCTCCCCTTCACTAGGCTGCAGCATTGTGGGGTGCTCAGTCCTGGACTTCTTACAGCCCTGCATCTCTCTGGTCACCTTGTTGAAAGGGTTTTTGCAAGTGTTTTCCTTGATTAAATTCCCAGCATGGGACTGCTGAGGTAAAGAGCAGGCACATCCTCTGTTCTGATAGAAATGACCACCCAGCCTTCCATATGCTGAGGGCAGCCCTGCCACCGCCGCCGCAGCGGTGAGGAGGAGAGAGCCTGTTTCTGCCCACAGTTGGTAGTGTCAGGTCTCATCATTTGTGCCAACATGCTAGCCTAAGGATATTCTGCCGTGGTTGCTATGATTTGTATATCTTTATGAATGAACTTGAGCACCATGTCATGTATTCATTTCCGGTTTGGCTTTGTTCCGTACACAAAATGTCCATTTTTTCATTGGACGTGCCTTTTCCTGGATGAATTACATATATAAGCCCTTTGTTAAAAATAACAATTAATGCTGGGAAGGATGGGGATGCTGTGTTAGCTGTTAGTGAAAATGTCAATTAGTATGGCCATTCTGGAAATCAATGTGAAGGTTTGCTACCAACTAAAACTAGAGTTATCATGTGCCCCAGCTGTACCATTCCAGGGTGTGCTCCGGAAGGAGCGGGACACCCTAGCATACCCTGCTTAGCAGCGCTACCCAAGGCAGCCAATTGTGAAATCAGCGTAGGTGCCCAGAAAGAGATAAGTAGTTACAGAAAAAATGGTCTCTACACAGTGGAGTTTGAGTTGGCCATAAAGAAGAAAGGAATCATACCATTTGTGGAACTGGAGATCAGCATGAGAAGTAAAAATCAAGAAAGAGAAATATGGCATGTTGTCTCTCGTGCAGAGTACAGAGGAGGGGGAAAGAGGAGGGCAGGGCTTTTTTAAATACAAGGGACCCCATCTGAGGAAAGAATAAGTGGAGTAACGGGACCTGAGGGTGAGGTGGGGGTGAATATGAGTGAGGCACATTATATCTATGCATGACGAAACTGTAAGACAATCATGACTATTTTGTATAATTAATACACACAATAAAAAAAAACATGAACAAGTAACCCCTTTTCATTTAAGGTAACAAGCCCTTATAATAGCTATATATTGCAGTGTTTTCCCTGATAACTTTTGGCTTTAGGCCATAAATTTTGAAATTTATATGTGATTAAATTTACCAACCCCTAAACAATTGGTTGATCATTGGATTAGACCTCAAAAATCCCTCCAGGTTTAAAGAAGACTCTATAAATATTAGCACACACACAATCTAAAGCAGCCATCTAATGGTCAATTCTGGCTGCATTCCACGCATCCATGAGGGTGACCTGGCTGTCAGCCTTCCAATGGTTCCTTGAGCTTTCCTTTAAGATACTCAACTGCACATGGCAATAGTTAAATAGCTGATCCTGAGGGGAAGTGTGGAGGTGCAGTCCACAAGATCTAGCCCAAAAGAGACGTAGGCAAGAGGAATGTGAGTTCAAAGCCAGCTAAGCCTCCATAAAGAGCCCCTGTCTCAAGAACAAGTAAAAATCCCAACAAATAAGTAGTTGATTCTATAGTCAAGGCAGGGCTTTAAAGTGTCTTTGTGGTTGTTATGGAAACCATATCATTATCACGTTGTCTGTGTTTTAAAAGACAGGATGGCACAGTTCCTAAGCATTGCGCTGTGGGTTGGATGAGTGTAATTGACTGAGGAAGAGGTGGACCTTCCCAGAAGGCCTTAAGATTTATTTCTTTAAGGGGAAGAGAAGAAAAATTAATTCAACAAAAACAAAAAACAACTCGACTAAAGACTTTTCGTAACTTCCTTTAAGGAAGTTTGAAACAACTAACTTGTGACACACTTTCAAATTTTTTGTGAAACAGGGACCATCATAAGCTGCAAGCTTTCACAAGCTGTCACCCTTAAACATGGGAAGAGAAACAGCCACTTCAATTACGGAGCTTCTCCAAGCCTGGATGCCTGTGTCAATCACCCGCGCTCCTGTTAAAATGTAGATTTTGATTTGGGTGGCAGCTGATAGGACCCAGGTTCTGCACGGCTCAACAACTGCTTGGCCTCAGCCCTTCAACACACACACACACACACACACACACACACACGCACATGTACACGCACACACGCACACACACAACCCTTGACCACTTGCCCCAGGCTCACTGTCCCCTGATTCCTCCTCTTCCTTTCCTCCCACTTCTCTTGGCTCACCTGATAGTATTTATATATGTGTACATGCATGCTAATATATGTCTTTATTTTCCTGCTTTCTAAAACACCAAGGAATGGGTTTTTTTTTTTTTTTTTTTTTTTTTTTTTTTTTTTTTTTTTTTTTTACAGAAACCACAAAGCATTTCATGAAAAACCATTGGGCACAAAAGTAAAACATCAACAAATTGATACTTTCTTGCTTCGTCACGCCCGATTTAAGGAAATGAACACAAAATAGGCTGTGATTTAGAAACTGACTTCAACCACATTTAAACTGTTCTCTTTTTAAAATATTAGCAGTTGAGTGTGTAAGCCAATATTTATTTTCTAATCAAAAGTTTGTGGCAAATGGTTTATAAACGAGAGAAGAATGCCTCAGAAATGTTTCTGGTAATCGAACTGCAAATGAGCTATTTTATTTCTTTAAATGGCAGGCATTGGTCCCCATCGCTTAAGATTCTTCCTACTCTGGAAAAAGTGAGAGCTCGGAGAACTGGCCACGGCACAGAAGTCCAAAGCCAGCACTTGCCACCATACATCACCATAAATAATTTTTGTAGAAATAAGTTGAAGATCCTGATACATTAAGGGAAATCTATTAACAGAATGACTGTGTAGAGAGGACCCCTTAAGAGATGCTTCCAGAATTCCATTATCTCAACTGTCACTCGCCACCGGATTTGTCTTGGCGCTGTGTGTTTTCATGAATTACCCGAGCTGTTTGTTTTTCCTTTATCAGCCATCACCCTGTCAGCCGGGCCATTCATAACAACTTTTGGCAGCTCATCAGGGGAGTTCAGAGGCTGAATAGGACCCTATCAACTCTCACACCTCATTGTGTGAAACTGTTTACCAGCACTGCCTTTTCTGTAAATATTACAAGCAGAGCCCTGGAAGGAAAGACGTGTGAAAACAAAATGGCCTGCCTGGGAGCCCTTGGCTGGGCGGCACAGCTTAGGTGGAGGGAAGCCTGGCAAGCACTGGTGGTGCTGAGTCCCACCTCCACCTCCTGGGAAGTTGTGTGTGTGTGTGTGTGTGTGTGTGTGTGTGTGTGTGTGTGCGCGCGCGCTGGTTAATTAGACAACATTGGATTTGACTGTATCTGTGTGGGAGAGAATATGGAAGTGGGACTCTGTAATTAGGGCATACAGATCATTTCTGTCACAGTTCCCCTCCTGTCTTATGCAATGCCTCCTTTTCCAGAATTTTCTTACATTGCCTCTTGTGCTTGACTGGAAACCGTGCCGCTGTTGGTCACGTGAACAAAGCAAGGGGATAGTCCTGGGCTGCGTTTTGCAGGTTACTAGACAGAAATAACTTCCTATTTGAAATAAAAGCCACTGATCCTCTGCCGAAGCTCTGAATACTGTAGATGGCACCCCACCCCATTTCTTTAGTCTTTATTCTTACCAGTTACATAGGCACCATTTTCAAGTGTTAAATAATTCTGAGTTTATGAAGAAAAATAAAGCCTCCCCAGTTTCCCTCATGATCCCCGTGCCCTGTGTGTGTGTGTGTGTGTGTGTGTGTGTTACATGTGTGAGTACCCACCATGGGGAAGGAGCCTCACTTTGACTATTTTGAAGGTGATAGAATTGAACCATACTACTATTATTATTATTGTTGTTGTTGTTATTTATATAACACAGGAGTAACTGGGTTGTTTAAGTTTCATGTGTACAGCTCAGTGAGTTTTGATAGAGTAGAACTTCCCTCTTCTTTGTGTGGTACCAGCAGTCACACATGGGCTGAAAATGCTAGATTTTCTAGAAATAAGCAATGGATATCCTAAGAGTGTACTATCACAGTTGCTCTATTTTATTATTATGTTTACTTACTCCTTAGTTATGGTGCCTACTTAATACAGGTTGTCATGGGTATATATGGACAGGACCAGGCAGTGGGGACACATAGTACAAACCTCTCTACCATTTCAGTCATCCTTTGGAGGACTTGGCTTGTACCCCTCCCAGGTGGGGGGGGGGCCTGGTGCTTGAGGCACACTGACCTAGAAATGGAACACTTACATAGTTCATAAAGTGTTCCTGTACCTTGCTTCCAGGCCTGTCCAAAGCACACTGCTCCCAGCTCTGTTGTTTACATCATATTACTCTTTCCCAAAAGTCCCATGTGCAGAGAGACCTGGAGGAGGTTCTCTCGTGTGTCTGGCCTCTTTTACCCAAAGTGATACTGAGGTGGGGTAGAAAGGCCAGGAAAGTCCTGAGAACAGAAGAAGAGAACAGGGAATCAGATCCTTGAATCTGGTTGAAGCCTGTCATCAGCAGGGAGACAAGAACCCCAGCATCATAGCAACCGCTTAAGGCCTTTCTCCCTTCCCAGCCGTAAACCTACAATTTTCTAGGAATCTCACCAGAACCCCCATTTGTGGGGAAAAAACCTATCCGAGACACCCTTGAGCAACCCTGGTGGCTTCTGGTTTTACTGTGTAGGATTACAGTTCACTCAAGGCATCTTTGGAGCCACTGGAATAATCTAACACACGGGGAGGGAGGGAGGGAGGGAGGGAGGGAGGAGGGAGGGAGGGAGAGACAGAGGGGTTTCTTGGCAATCTTTTTATATGTAAATTTGAGAGTCATCAAAAAGGTGTACATGGTTAATGTTAAGACTGTTTGTTGCAGCTCTCCCTTGAAGAACCCATATCCACCAGGATATGTCTTACTTTCTTTGTGCTTAAATCTGTATTAAAAATATCGTCAACAAACTTTACACGTCTACTTCTAAACTGGCTAGTCTTGAAATTCTTTGCAGTATTGAAGCCATACATCCTGATTTGGCCTGAACCGAGGTCCCTAAGAGTCTAGAGCAAGTTCTCAGGCTACTAAGGGTGGCAGCATGGATCTCTCTCTCTCTCTCTCTCTCTCTCTCTCTCTCTCTCTCTCTCTCTCTCTCTCTCTCTCTCTCTCATTACCAGTTTTTGAGATTCACAAGGAACTTTGTTTCTTCTAACTGCCAAGCTGTGGTCAGTCCATCTTAGCAGAATATTTCTGCTTATGTGTCAACACATTTGTTGACTCTCATTCTGGTGTCCTCATTCTAGGATTATTGAATCAGTCTATCACTGATTGTAATAGGCCCTGTATAGTTTAGGTAACAAGTCCTTTGTTTGAAAAGACTCCAAGGGCTGTGGAGATGGCTTTGCCTGCAGACACCAGGACCAGAGCTTGGGTCTCCAGAATGCACATAAAACCCCAGCAGGCCTGATAGCCCCCTGCAATCCTGCTCTTGGGACTCCAAGAAAAGGACCCTGGAGCATGAGTTAATGCATTAAAGATAACCTCAGAGGGCACCAAAGCATGTTGATGTCTCACTAAGGAATGACAGTAAAGCAGTTTCCTCTTGCATTAGTTTGACCAAGAGTGAGGCACAATTTGAACTCTCTACTTCTCTCCCTATGCCTTTGTCTGTCTGTAGTTACTGGTCTATCTGTAATCTGTCTGGTGTGTGTGTGTGTGTGTGTGTGTGTGTGTGTGTGTGTGTGTGTGTGTGTGTCTGATCTGTCTGTCCCTGATGCTTGTGTGTTCTGTGTCTGTCTGCTGAGCCTCTGTAGTCATTGAACAGCACAGAAAACACAGCATGGGAAAGAAAGGGGAGAGTTTTAACAGGAATCTATAGCGGTTTTTTACAAAGGAAGAAGTTACTTTGCTTCTCTCAACAGACCCAGAATAGCATCCAACACTGCAAACAGAAGTTGGTCGCAGAATATTTGCTTAACTATGCAAAGATGTATTGCGTTTGTTATGGTGCAGAATATTTGTTTAACTATGTAAAGGTATGTTGCCATTTTACCTTGCCTTCCTACACTTGATCTTAGCCAAAAGGCCGAGAAGCGATTTTATCTTGCCTTCCTAAGGCATCTGATTGGTCTAATAAAAAGTTGAGCAGCCAATAGTGAGGGAGTAAGCATAGGCAGGACTTCCGGGCAGGGAGAGTAAGTAGGAGGAGGAATTTAGGGTCAGGGAAGAAAGAAAAAGAAACAATAGGGGCCAGACAGCCAGACACAGAAGAAGCAGGAAAGTAGGACAAACAGAATGAAAGAAGGGTAAAAAGCCCTGAGATGAAGAAAAACAGGTTAAATTAAGTTATAAGAGCTAGTGGGACAAGCCTAAGCTAAGGCCAAGCATTCGTAATTAATAATAAATCCCCGTGTCTTTATTTGGTTGCTGGTTGGCTGCACAAAGAAAATTCCAACTACAGAAGTTACTAGGCTGTACCCACAAATGCTTTCAACATTCATGGTTACATACAACCATATTTGTTGTATAAGGGGGCTTCCAAGCTGTTGGCTGCTTTCAGCAAATGATTACCACAACAAATATATACATTATATATGGGTTGGGGGCATGGAAGAGTACATAATTCAAAATTAAAGCTGGTAGCATGGAAAATTCCAAAGCACGGCAGGGTTGGTTACATTGTTCTCTTAGAGGGAGGTTAAACTTAAACAGGCTGAGCACACAGGCCAGGAAAGTAAGTGCATAGTCTTCTGTATCTCAAGGCATGCTGTTACCTTGACTATGATGTCAAACAAAAGTCTCTTTGGAGTCAAGAGATGTTTTCATAAAATTGTATCCACACAGCCAGCAGCAAGCTGGCTAGCTAACTAGCAGGATTGTGCCGTGTCAAGGTCTGTCCTCCCAGAAGCTCATGCCGACATTCACTGGTCTTCCTCTGCAAAGCTGTGTGGCATCAGACTTTGCACTCAGCCTCCTGCCTCAGTCTTCATTTAGCTCATGCTGTAAGGAAGAGGTTGAGATTCTTCTGGGGGTTCTATTTTTAAAATGGACATAGTGAATAAGATCATTTTTGCCAACTTTCTCCATTGGACAGACAGACAGACAGACAGACACACACACACACACACACACACACACACACACATGTATGCAAAACCAATTGATCATACATAGATCTGTGATCTATTTCAGAACTCCATTCTGTTTTGTTGACCTTTCATCTTCATGGAAATAATTATAATCTTGAAAGCTGGAAATATGCTTTTCAGGCTTGTTCTTTTAAAGGTCGCACTGACTATTTCTTATATTTTGCATTCTTATATACAGCATGACTTACCAGTATTCCTTTGTCATCAGTCACTGGAACAAATGACCAAACATAAGCAATTTAGGGGAGAACAGATTTCAGAGTCTCAGTCTATCATGGCCAGGAAAGCAACCTCTTCAGAAACAGCTCCGGCTGTGATGGTGGGAGCTGGTGGTGGTGACTCTTCACATGGAGGGGACCAGATTCAGGTGCTGGTATAACATTGAAAAGCTAGGCATGGGGGGTGGGATTAGCAGCTTGCTTCTAACAGCCAGGCCCCACCTCAAAAGGTTCCATCCACAGCCTTCAAAATAGAACCACAAACTCAAGACCAAGCTTCCAAAAATGTAATCCCATGGTAAGAGGCTGGAGGCTCTCAGAGTCTAATCATAGCATATACCTTTTGCAAAGAACATGTTAATTCACAATAAAAATATTCCTGGGTACCCAGTGTCACAAAGTCAACCCAACCCAACTCCTCCCTAGGACCTTGGGTGTTATTAGACATAGATCAGTTAGAAGAGAAGTGTTACCTTAGCAACACCATCCATTAGTGTGGTTTTTAACTTCTTATTTAATAACTTCCTGCGATATATTATGGTGTTCTTGTTCAATTCTTTTTGTTTGGGGTTTTTAATTTTGTTCTTTGTTTGTTTGTTTGAAGACAGGGTTTCTCTGTGTAGCCCTGGCTGTCTTGGAAATTATTCTGTAGACCAGGCTGGCCTTGAACTCAGAGATCCACCTGCCTCTGCCTCGAAAGTACTGGGATTAAAGATGTTTGCCACCACCACAGCTCTTGTTCAATTCTTCTGTTGTTGTGGGTATTTGTACACTGTGTGATGTTGTGTTGCTGTGATTGGTATAATAAAAAGCTGAATGGCCAATAGCTAGGCACTGGTGGGATTTCTGGGAAGACAGAGAACTCTGGGAAGAAGAAAAGCAGAGTCACCAGCCAGACTCAGAGGAAGCAGGATGGACAGTAAGGAGATGAGGTAATGCCATGCGGCAGAGCATAGATTAATATAAATGGGTTAATTTAAGTTATAAGAACTAGTTGAGACAGGCCTAAGCTAAAGGCAAAACTTTCATAATCAATAATAAGTCTCCATATCATTATTTGCAGGCTGGTAGTCCTGACAAAAAAGTACTTATATTACATAACTTTTATAAAACTTAAGTAATTCATGTTTTTTTTCACTATCATAGAGTTGCTTTAAATTTCATCTTAAAGCTGTTTTGATGGGGAAAATGTACTTCTGTTTGTTCATTGACCTCAGTTCTGTTTCTGTGGTAGGTTCCTTAGGCAGTTGTGTGTATACTATCATGACATGCACAGAAAAGACATCCTTCTAACTCCTATGCCCTTGCCTCATCAGCGAGGGCTCCCAGGACAATGTTTACCAAAGATGAAAGAAGTGGAGATCTCATTTCTGCTCTCAGAAAGAAAGCATTCCATGTTGACCATAAGTATGGGGTTTTGTGTGTGCCCTTTATTAGATGGATAAAATTCTTCTTTTCTTGGTTTTTGGAAGTTTTCATCATGCATAGTAGATTTTTTTTTTTCTGAAATGTTTTTCAATCAAGTGAGAAGTGGTGTTTTCACTTATTTTGTTACTTGATTCACCACACATACTATTTTTTTCTTTTGTTTTTTGAGACAGGGTTTGTCTTTGTAGCCCTGGCTGTCCTGGAACTCACGATGTAGACCAGACTAGTCTCGAACTCACAGAGATCTACCTGCCTGATTGAGTGCTGAGATTAAAGGTATGCATCACCACTGCCTGGCCACTATTTCATTTTTAATGCACGAACCATCAATCCCATTTTAAGTTCCTATTGGTAATGTTTATCCTTTGCACATACTACTAACTTGAATTTCTAACATTGTATTCAGGGCTTTTCATCTTCATTCATGGAGGATGTTGGTCTATATTTCTCTCTCTCTCTCTCTCTCTCTCTCTCTCTCTCTCTCTCTCTCTCTCTCTCTCTCTTGCAATATCTTATCAGATTGTTTTCATGTTTGTTACCTCACCCAGCCTGGAACTTGGAATCAATCCTCAGCATCCAGAGGATCTTGCAAACATGTGACTGTACCTGGCTCCCCTTGAATCAGGCTCTGCCAGCAGGGATGCTCTGCTCTCAACCAACAACAGCTTGGAAAGTGGTTCCTTCTCTCTCTCTCTCTCTCTCTCTCTCTCTCTCTCTCTCTCTCTCTCTGTTAGTTTTCCAAAGACATGAGTTTGTTTGTTTGTTTGTTTGTTTGTTTTCCCCTAAACCTTTGGTGGAACTACGGAGACTGGAGAGTAAGGATGCTTGCTGCTCAAACATGAGGATCTGAGTTCAAATCCTCAGAACCCTAAACACCTAGGTGTGATCATGTGTGCCTGTAAGCCCGCACTTGTGTGGCATAAAGACAGAAAGGTTGCTGGGTCTTGAGAGATCCTTTCTCAAAAGAATACAGTAGAAAGGGCAGAGCAGGAAACCAAACTTTCTCCTCTGGCCTCCCATATACACACAGGCACTGTCAGCCTCATACACATCCACATGTAACACACACACACACACACATACACACACACACACACACACACACACACACACACAGAGAGAGAGAGAGAGAGAGAGAGAGAGAGAGAGAGAGAGAGAGAGAGAGAGAGAGAGAGAGAGAACCCTTTGGTAAAACTAACCAATAAATCTATTTAAACTTGGGGTTTTCTTTGTTGAAAGATTTTAAATCATGAATTCAGTTTTGAGATTAGACAAAGGCCCTTTGACTCTTTCTGTTTTCTCTTCTAATTTTGTTAAGATGTGTTTTTCAATAAATTTATCTGCTTGTGATAAGATGTTGGATTTATAGACATAAAATCATTCATCGCTTTGTCTTCTTGGCGAGTGGAGCCCTTTATCACAATGTAATAGGCCTCTTTATCAGTGGCAGTACTTCGTGTCTGAGGCCTACGTTGATGTTAATAAAGCTGCCACCTTTCCTCTGATTTGTGTCTGCAGTGGTGTACCTTCCCACCCGGACTTCATTTCTCTCCCCACTTTTACATTTTTGTCTCTTTTTGACTAATTGAGTTTTTATGAGTCAGTGTTATTTCTACTTCTGGATTATCATGTATATGTCTTTTTTAAAAAAATGTAATAGTTGCTTTGGGCTTCACCACGCCATCTGATTTGATCAAAGTCTATTTTCAGATACTATGATTTGACTCTGTGTCTCCTACAGCAGCACCAGATCTCCAAGCCTTCCCTTCTGGTCAAGGTCTAGCTCCTACAAGTTCTGTCTCCTGCAGGACAACAGGGGCCCAGGCCTTCCCTCTGTTCCTCCTGACAGATGTCACCAATAGGTAAACATTGTGCAGAGCAATTAAAAGTAATGGAGCATAGGGCTGGGGATATGGCTCAGTCAGAAAAGTCCTTGCAGCACAGCATAAGGACCCGAATTTGGCCCCGGAACTCAAATAAAAAAGCCAGGTGTGATGGTGAGTGCTTACAAGCTGATGGCTGGGGAGGTGGGGCCAGGCAGGTCCCTTGGAGATCACTGGCCAGCCAATCTCACTTGCCCAGCCAACTCCAGGACAGTGAGAGAACATCACTTTGGTAGTTAAATAAACAGAAAAGCTGGCTTGGTGACATATGCCTGTTGCCTGATGTCTCATGCCTGTAATTTCAGCACTCAGGAGGATTAGGAATTCAAAGTCAGTCTGTGATACACAGTCAATTTTGAGGCTAGCATTGACTGTATGAGAACATGCCTCAATAAAAGCAAAACAAAACAGCTAGGCATGGTGGTGCATGCCTTTAATCCCAGCACTCTGGAGGCAGAGGCAGGTGGATCTCTGTGAGTTTGAGGCCAGCCTGGTCTACAGAGTGAGTTTTAGGACAGCCAGGACTGTGAAGAGAAACTCTCTGTCTTGAAAAACCAAACCCAAACCAAAACAAACAAATGAATAAAACAAAAATAACTCTCATTTTAATGATCTCAGACTGAAGTGAAGGGACACATAGGTGTGTACAATCTGCCATCTTTATCTGGATATCAAATTTGAATGTCTCATTGGCTTAGCGTTGAAGGAAACATCCTACTACCTTTGTGCTGTGGGATGCCTTTCTGTACACTGTGAATATGTGTTGCTCTCATTGGTTGATAAGTAAAACCGTTTAGCCAATGGAGAGGCAGAATAAGTTTAGGCAGTACACTCAAACTGAAGATGGAGACAAAGAAGGGTGGAGGCAGGAGAGACTCCAGCCACCTCCGAAGTAGCAACAAGATGACCGCAGACGGGTAATGCCACGGCCACACAGCAACATATAGATTAATAGGAATGGGTTGAGTTAAGTTCTAAGAGCTAGCTAGCAAGAAGCTGGAGCTATAGGCCATACAGTTTGCAATTAATATAAGCCTCTGAGTGATTTTTTTTTTTTTTTTTTTTTTTTTGGTTTTTCGAGACAGGGTTTCTCTGCGTAGTTTTGCGCCTTTCTGAGCTCACTTGTAGCCCAGGCTGGCCTCGAACTCACAGAGATCCCCTGCCTCTGCCTCCGAGTGCTGGGATTAAAGGCGTGCGCCACCACCGCCCGGCCTCTGAGTGATTATTTTACAAGCATCTGCAGCACCATGGGGCCAGGCAGGACGGAGAAACTGCCTGCTCCACCTTTGTATCTTACTTTCACATCTTATAGGAATTTTGCCTTCTCAGGGAGAAGAGTAACAACCCCTGGTGTTCACTGTAATGCACATCTGCTCCTGCAGTAAGAATCGAGCTTGTAGTAACTAATTTAACTGCTGCAGCCAGTTTCCCATACAGCAGCCCATCAATCTTCACTGTTAGAGATGAGAGTAAACTGAGGTGCACAAAGATAGGTCATTTAGGCGGGCGGTGGTGGCGCACGCCTTTAATCCCAGCACTCGAGCAGAGCCAGTGATCTCTGTGAGTCGAGGCCAGCTGCTACAAGTGAATTCAGAAAGGCGCAAACTACACAGAGAAACCCTGTCTCGAAAAACAAAAAAAAAAAAAAAAAATAGGTCATTTGTACAGAGATGCATAATACAATCATGACAGGATTTATAGAACACATTCATTTTCAAGGCAATGTGTTTCACAATGACATTTCCAGCCATGTGTGTGTCATACACTTTGAGTATATTCATTCTCTGCTACTCTCTTCCAGTCTCCTCTCCTCCTGCTAATCCCTTCTCTTCTCAGAGAGTCTTCCTTATGTTTTCATGTCATATATATGCCTAGATAATCTGTATCTGTCTATGATGACCTATATCTTTATATCTATTTAAATCCAGCTTCTGCATAGGAGAGAAAGTATGCAATATCCATCCTTCTGAGTCTGGCTTATTTTGCATTTTGCTTAATACAAGGACCTTCAATTCCATTTATTTTACTGCAAATGGCATGGTTTTGTTCTTCTTTCTGGCTGAAGAAAACCACATGTTCTTAACCTACTCATCTGTTATTGGGCATCTAGGCTGATCTCTTAACTGTTGTAAACAGTGTCCGTGAAACCTGGGTAAGCAGGGTGTCTTTAATTGTGTGGCTTGAACTCCTTTGGGTATACTCCCAGGGTTGGTAGGTCTGGGTCATGTGGTAGTTCTTGTTTTAGGTTTCTGAGGGTCCTTCATACTGATTTTCACAGTGGTTGGACCAGTGTACAATCCCACCTGCTGTGTGTACTGTTTCCTGCCCCGACCCCACTCCCTACCAACAGCTGCTATTGTTTCTTAAAGACGGCCATTCTGAGGTGAGAGGAAACCGCAGTGCAGTTGTGATTGGCATTTCCTCTATGGCTAAGGCTGTTCAACATTTTTCAGAGTAATGACTACTGGAGGAGTGTCTGTTCACGTGCTCTTTCATGGATGCAGGGGCATGGGGTTTGGTGTTTCACTTTCTGAGTTCTTTACACAGCGTAGATGCTAAGCCCGGATCTCAGGCACAGATGGGGAAGACTTTCCCACACCGGAGTCTGTCTTTACTCATCACCTGCTGAGAAGAAGCCTCTTCTTTCCTGGGTCTACTTGTCAGCACTTGTTACTTGATTTGCTGAGCTCTTGGATCCTTCTTAAGAAGCCCTTGCACATCCTCTCCAAGTGTCTCCTCTGCTTCCCTCTAGCATTCTCAGTGGTCAGTGGTTAAAGGTCTTTAGTTCATTTCTAGTGAGAGATAAGGGCCCAGTTTAATTCTTCTGCATGTAAAAGCATCATTTGTTAAAGTTGATATTTCTCTAATGTATGTTTGGTCATCTTTGCCAAAGTGCAGGTAGCTGAAGTGTTTGGACTTATTTCCAAGGTTTCTTTTATATTCAATTGTTCTGTATGTCTGTTTTTGTGCCAATGCTGGACTGGTTTTGTTACTATGGCTCTGTAATATAATCTAAAGTCAAATGGCATGATACCTCCAGCATTCTTGTTTTGTTTTGTTTTCCCCAGGATCACTTTAGCTCTTCATGGTCTTTTCTCCTCCTATGTAATTTTTAAGATTGTTTTTCTTAGTCCTCAGGGAATGCTAATGGAATTATGATGAGGGTTGCTTAAAACCTGTAGTTTGCTTTTGGTAATATAAGCTTGGTTTTGGTAATACAAGCTTGCTTTTTGGTAATATAAGCTTGCTTTTGGTAATATAGCCACTTTCATGATACTGATTGCTGTTCCATGAGCATGGGAGGACTCTCTGTTTTCTAGTGCCTTCTTTACTTTCTTGCTTTAGTGTTTAAAGATTTTAATATAGAGATCTCACACCTTAGGTCAGTTCATAGGTTGGTTTTTGTTGGTTTCTTTTGTTGTTGTTTTTGGGGGGCATTGTGGATGGCATTGTATTCCTGATTTCTTTCTCAGCATGATCATTATTGTTACACAGAAAACTAACTGGGTTTTGTGTGTTGACTTTGTATCCTCCTCCTTTGCTGGAAGTGTTTTCAGGTTTAAGTGCTTTGGGTGATAGCCTTAAGTGCTTTGGGTGGTAGTGTGCTGTGGAATAATCCTGTACACTGTGAAAATGTGTTGCTCTCTTTGTTAGTAAAAAGCTGATTGGCCAATAGCCAGGCAGGAAGTATAGGTGGGACAACCAAACTAAGGACAGGGAAGAAAGAGCGGTGGAGTCAGAGGAGACACCAATAGAGGCAGAGGAAACAGGGCATGTAGAAAATGAGGTAACAAGCCATGAGCCACGTGGCAAAAGATAGGTAAGAAATATGGGTTAATTTAAAGTGTAAGAGTTAGCTAGTAACAAGCCTGAGCTATCAATAAGCATTTATAATTAATAAGACTCTCTTGTGGTTATTTGGTAAGCTGCTGATGGGACAGAGTTGATCATGATTCTGATGACAAACTCCACCTACAGTGCTGTTAAGTGCTGTGGGTGGTGGTGTTAGGTGCTTTGGGTGGTGGTGTTAAGGGTTTAAGTACAGGATCACGTCTCAGCACTTGAGAATAGTTTGACTTCTTTCTTTCCTGTTTGCATTCCTTTGATTTCTTTGTCTTGCTTCTTTCTGATTAAGACTTCAAGCACTATTTGGAATAAGGCAGGAAAGGGTGGGCCCCTGTGTTCCATACCTAATTTTAGAAGAAGCACTGAGTTTTTCCATATTGTCAGCTCCAGGTGACATTATACTGTCAAGTGGTGCAGTAGCACCTATGCCAGTCTTTATTATGTTGAAGATTGTTCCTTCTGTGCCTAGTTTCTTCAGGGCCTTTATCATAAGAAGATATTGGACTTTGTGAAGGTCATTTTCAGTGTCTATTATGAAGAACCAGCTTGCCTCCATCTTAAGCTTAAAAGTCATCTTATTGTAAAGACAAACTAGGTTTATTCCTGTTTATGATTGAACCTCTATTTTTAAAGGATTGTGCTATGCCCCACCTGTAACCTTAACTACAAATGGTTCTAGGAATGGCAATTATATCTTTGCTTCAAAAAGTTATTTGTAACCACCTTACAACCCTACCTTTGTTTCAAACAGTTGTGTGAGCCCCTGTGATCACCTAGTTACACTAACCTTTGTTTTTCACCACCTGTTGTGTTCTGTTCCTGTAACGCCACCTATTCCCCACCCCCAATTTGGAAACCCCTTACCCCTGAGCTATAAAAGCCTTGTCTTCCTCACATCCAATGATGACCTCTGGAACCCCACCTTAGGGGGAGGCAGCCAATGTACATGAATAAAAAAGCTTGCTTTAATTAATTTGGCCATGATGATTTGGGTCAATGGTCCTTCTCCTCCAATCTTTGGGATTAACAATTGAAGTGGATTTGTGATTTTTGCCTTCGAGTCTATGTAAGTACTTACTGCATTTATTGTCTTGCAGTATGTTGAACCGTTTTTGTCTGCCTGGGGTGAAGCCACTTCATGGATCACAGTGTATGATCTTTTTAATGTGTCATTGAATCTGAGAATTTTATTTCTCAACCGCTGGGTTTGAATCACCTCCAACAGATGAGATGATGGCATTCAGGGATCTTTACTTCATTCACACCATCGTTCCTCCAAGAATATCAAGCAAATACACACTTACCGCCTGTTACAGCCCAGAACTGCTGTTCACTGTGGGGTACAGCAGAGTGTGCAAGCACCTTCTACTTCACAAAATCTCCACTCTTCCCAGAGAAGGCCTTAAAAACCAGAGCTGTTGCAGCTAGAACACAACTACCCTCCGGGGGAGGAACACTCAGCCTGATCTGGATGCACAGAAACCACCTGAAGCATATTCATGAAGACTGCTGTTAGCACTCTCTCAGCCTTTGGGCTGCCCCTGCTGTCTTTCCTGCCCCCTCCACTTAGGTTTTTGCACCCCAGTTCTTGTGCTTGTGATGCTTTGTAAGGGCCTCTTCCCCAGAGCCTAGTCTGACTTAAGCTCAAAAATCTGTAAATGTCTGAAGAGCAAAAAGACCCAGATTCTTGGTCATGGTGAGGTACATGCATGCACATATACACACATTTTTTTTTTTTTTTTGGTCCTGATTATGTTCTTTTCTACTCAAAGTGGATAACTGAAAACTAACATATATCCACAGTAGATGCTCCCTACTTTTTCTGGAATAGCTGTAATTAAACAGAGGGTTAATGATGCAACCCTACCTTTCGATTGGCTAGACAGAAGCTGCCTCCCGGCAGGGGTCTAATCGATATTTATCTTTCCATTGAAGGAGTGAGCAAAATGAAAAGAAATCTCTGCTGAATCTTTTTGTGAACAAGAAGGAAATTTTTGTTACTTTGTATTGTTTGGAGAATAGCTTTAGTGCTAAGTACATCAACATAACACGGAGGAAGCTGTAGTTCCTTGAAAGCCCCACAGGGCTGTGACTGTGGGTTGGTGTGTACCCTGGCAGAGTACCATCTCCTTCCCAGCACAGCACCTGCGTGGGAGCAGAAGCATTAGAATGGTGCAATGACAAAGCACCAGACTACACCCCGATACAGATGGTGCACACATAATTCTGTGTGTACTGTGATCATCTGTCTCAAAGGCAGATTTACACATAATAAACAATAGTAACTGAGCAACTTCTCAGGAAAGGTGATAATGCCGAGATCAGAGGGCAGAGGGCGTACAATCTCTGCTAATCACCAAGTCACTCTGTAACCTCAGGAAAGTTGTTCCACCTCCCTAAGATTCAGTTGTCTAACTCTTAAATTTGGTGCAGTAATATAATTTCATATTCTTGTACAGATTAAATAAAGTATCCAATGGCAAGGATTTTTATTATGGCCAACCAGAGTACATGCTGATTACGTAATTATTGCTGAGCCTCTCCCCTCCTCTCCCCCCCTCCATACATGCACACTCACACTCACACCACTTGACAAAAACAGGGTAATCTACAAGGGAGGTCTTTATAATCTTCTTTATCTTTTCTTTTTTGTTCAAGAATTTTGAAAGACATTTGCTTTTGTTTTCATTTTGAGACAGCTACTCTCTAGGTCGCCCAGGCCGGCCTGGAACTTACTTTCTTCCTGCCTCAGCCTCCCCAGTGCTAGGATTATGTGTGTGCCACTTCACCTGTCCTTGAGTGACATTTGTTTGTTTTTCAGAGCATGTGGAAAGAAATGGGAAAGGGGCTTGAAATCCTTCCCAGCTTCTGAGCAATGTCTTTTATGAAGGATGTAGGCTCATAGGACTTACCCTGTCAGTGGACTAGGAAGGCAGCAGTCACAATGGGTTCTGCACGACGCAGTAATTAGCTCTCATTTGTCGGGCATCAGCTTGTTGACATGCTACCCTAACAATACAGTGCTCAGAGATTTGCAGAAATCAGCAAGGACCTCATCTTCCTGGCAGGTCTCCTACTTCTCACAACACTTCCACACACACTGTTATTTTCATTGTCACAAAAATATGGGAAGAGCCTGAAATAAACATCACCAGGCTCATTTTATAGAGAAATGAACACATCCCATTAAGTGGAATCCTCATGTCCAATGTTGCTTATGACTCATGACTAACCTAGGGCTTACATCCAAGTTCTTGCTCGGGGTTCAGCATTTTGTCTCGGTGAATTTGGGGACCTGTTTGGTCAACCAAATGCATCTCTTTTGTTACTGAATGTCCTTGTATGCATACTTGATTCTTAAGAGTTTGTGTCATAAACTTAGGTCTTATCCAAATGTAGAAGTTAAAAGAAGCAGCCTAGTTTCTAAACGTTTTTTAAAAATTATTTGTTGCAGTTCTTTTTCATGCAATGTATTTTGATCACATTCTTTCCTTTTTCTTCCCCACCTTCCCCCAGGTTTACCCCAGCCCCTATCTACCCAACTTGGTGTTCTTTCTGTCTCCCAAAGAAGAGGAAAAGAAGACCTAGATAATCAAAGCAAGTAGACAAATAAACAAACAAAAACCCAACAACAACAACAGCAGCATTAAAAATACAAAAAACTATGGAGTTTGTTTTCTGTTGCCCAACTACTTACTCCTGAGAATAGAGCCTGCCCTAGAGTGTGATATCAACCAGTGTGATATAGCTAGTGACATGCCACTGGAAAAAAACGGATTTCCCCTTTCCTAACGGGTATCAACTGCAAATAGCTTCTTGGTTAGGGGTGGGACCCTGCCCTCACTTCTTCTCGGTGCTGGGACTCCGTCTGGCTGGAAGCTCTGCAGGTCATGCGCACGCTGCCACAGCCTCTGTGAGTTCATATGTGTGCCAGTCTTGTTCTGTCTGGATGATGCTGTCTGCTTGAAGTTATCCACTTCTTCTGACTCTTACAATCTTTCTGCTTTCTCCTCCACATAGATTCCGGAACCTTCGAGGAGGGGCTTGATGAAGACACCTCATCTAGGACTCAGTGCTCGAAGCCTCTCACTCTCTGCACATTGATTGCAGAACTGTCTAGGGAGGCAGGAATAAGTGGGAGGAGGGAAGGAGATAATGGGGTCTAACAGGATCTCAGAGTTTGTAGTATATGTGTAAGAAAATGTCACAGTGAACCCATTGTTTTGTTCAATTATACATTTCATAAAAATCAATTTAAAGGTTCTTTATAAAAGAGTTGGTGTGTCCCAGGAAAACTTCATTTCCTTTTGGTCCAAACAGAGGCAAGATTTAATGAAATACTGCCCCATGCAAACTTCAACCCTCCTAAGAAAAGCTTCTTCTTGCAGTCGGTGGGAATTAACACAGAGTCCCTACAACCAAGCAATCAATGTGCAGAGAGTGAGAGTGGGCTGTTTAGGAAGGATCCGATGTGGCTTTGTTAGAAGAGGTGTGTCACTGGGTGTGGGCTTTGAGGTTTCAAAAACCCACACTAGGTCC